>NC_092770.1:12647088-12950118 GCF_047496795.1 Chiloscyllium punctatum | reverse complement strand
CCACACTCTCATCTTTCAGCATCCCGTGACTGTGGGGAGCAGTCAATCTTGTAGCCGGCTTATTGAATAAAATGACTCACTCCTGGTTGTGTCAGAGTGATGCAGCAGGAATTATTGAGTATCTCAATCTGACACCTGCCTGTGTGTGTGCTTTGTATTTCATTTTAATTCTATACACTGACCCAATGCCCATGAAATGATTTGCCAGGCAGCTGGTGTAATGCGGAGGTGGGTTGGCCACTTTCAGTCAGATTGCTGTGGGCAGGGGCTATTGATTTCATGGGGACAGCCTGATGGACACTAGGCTGGAAACATTAATTTACAAATTTCTGCTTTAAGGTCACAAACTGTCTCTGCAAGTGGACATTTCCACCTTTGCATCATCCCATTGATTTCTCCGATGCTAATTGATGATGTGATATTAGCTCTGATCGGTGTGGTGTTTCGGTAAATTGTCAGAGTTAAAAACAGGATCTCATCGCTTGTGGACATAGAAGTTTAAATATTTCTTGAACTGCGAAAGAGGATTTGATACTCATGTGATAGTTAGTAACTGTTTAATAGGTGCAAAGTGCTTTGACTCTAAATCAGTGAAATTAAATGCACTCCCCTGCTGTGTGTTTGGTAGTGGGAGGGCTTTAACCAGGCTGAAGGATAATGGCTGGGGACTCCCCTACCTTCCTGACTCAACCCAATTAAGGCTGTATTAGGATGGGCTGTGGATGTCCCACTCCCAACTGAGTCCCTAAATGGGTGACTCATGCCCACTTAACACCATATGCCCATTTAACACCATCACTTAAATGAACCCATTGGCAGACTGGGGAAATCAGCAGGCAGCGAGCATAGCAAAGAAACATCTTTTTAGTCGCTTGCAGGTTTCCAGTGGGTTAGGAGTGTCCCTTACACCACTTAAAGCTACTGAATGCCTGATTGAAAGACCCTGCATCCGAAAGGGGTGAGGAAGGCAGCACGGTGGCTCATTGATTAACAATGCTGCTTCACAGTGCCAGAGAGCTGTGTTCAATTCCACCCGTGGTCTGTGCAGAGTTTACATATTCTCCCTGCGTCTGCGTGCCTGCAGGGTGCTCTGGTTTTCTCCTACATCCCAAAGATGTGCAGGTTATGTGGATTAGCCATGCTAAATTGCTAATAGTGGCCAGGGATGTGTAAGTTATCTAATTAGTCATGGGAAATGCAGTGTAACACGGATAGGATCTGGCTGGGATGCTCTTTGGAGGGTTGGTGTGGACTCAATGGGCTGAAATGGCCTGCTTCCAGACTGTAGGGATTCTATGATTCTTCTGGTTCTTGGTTGTCCACTCCATCTTCCTCCTCTTCACCATTCCATAACTACCATCAATCATCCTGTGGCCTAGCATTGAGGGATGATCTTAGGTCTTGGGTGGGAATAATATTAATAGTAGCCAGTGTCACAAGGTGATCCATTGTATCTCTGCTGTTCAAGTGAGTCTTTGATTGCTCAGCAGCTCTTGATGACTGAGGCTTCAGTGGCTGGAATCATTGATCCCACAAAAGCTCATTGCTGTCCACATGCAGGAAAATAAAAACATTTAACTATCAGTCACATTTGGAAACGAATGCACTAGGCAGAATGGAGATTCATTTTGAAGTATACAAGATGGACCAGTAGTTGCCATTTGCATGTTTCCTCATTTTTTTACATTTTGGTTGTTCCCATTTGATAATTAACACAATGGGCCTTCCCAAAAGAAGATGATGTGCCAGTTCACAGTGAAAGTACCCATCACCTTCTTCTGGGAGTACCCAATATGTCAGTTTATGTTAACAACTGGTATAGCTCAGTTTGAGAAGATAAGTGCATAAATGCAGTTGCATGCTTGCCATATTTATAGTAAAAAAGTACAACATTAAGAGGAGATGACCTGGGGTGTGCAGTGAGGGAGGGACTCACTGAAATCCTTGTAGAGGGAGGAAGAGAGCTTCTTCAAGGAAGGCATCCTTGTAAGAGGATTCGCAGTAGGTTAAAATCTTCGAGGAGAAAGTGAGGGCTGCAGATGCTGGAGATCAGAGCTGAAAATGTGTTGCTGGAAAAGCGCAGCAGGTCAGGCAGCATCCGAGGAACAGGAGAATTGACGTTTCGGGCATAAGCCCTTCTTCAGGAATGAGGAAAGTGTGTCAAGCAGGCTAAGATAAAAGGTAGGGAGGAGGGACTTGGGGGAGGGGCATTGGAAATGCGATAGGTGGAAGGAGGTTAAGGTGAGGGTGATAGGCCGGAGTGGGGTGGGGGGACCGAGAGGTCAGGAAGAAGATTGCAGGTTAGGAAGGCAGTGCTGAGTTCGAGGGAATTGACTGAGACAAGGTGGGGGGAGGGGAAATGAAGAATCCAGCCAAGTTTTCTTTTTAACATAACTTTGTAAGTGAATCTTACATATTTTAGGAAATTGAACCTACACTGATGATAATAATGTAAGCAATTGTGCCATAGATAAATGTCTCTAATGCGTACATCTTGATCTTAACCTGCTAAAATTTATCAAATAAAAACACAAAGGGAGTCGGCCATTCAGCCCTTTGAGCTTGCTTCACCATTCAATGTGATTATGGCTGATCATCCAACTCAGTCCCCTGTTTCTGCTTTCTCCCCAGATCCTTTGATCCCTTTAGCCCTAAGAAATGTATCAATCTCTTTCTTGAAAACACTCAATGTTTTTGCCTCAACCACTTTCTTTGGTAGAGAATTCCACACACTCACCTCCCTCTGGGTGAAGATATTTCTCCTCATCTCTGTCCTAAAAGACCTATCTCTTCTCTTTAGAGAGTGTGATTCCTGGTTCTGGACTGACCAGTCATTGAGAACAGCCATCTTGCATCTACCCTATCTAATCCAGTGAGAAGGTATTTATGAGATTTTTCCCCTCCTTCTTCTAAACTCAAGTGAATATTTCATTTCAATTCATTCTTCCCATAAGGCCATGTCCTCCCATATTTTTGTGATGTTATTTGTGTCTTTCTTTGTGAAGATGGGATTAACGTATGCATTTAATTGGCCTGCCATCTCTTTGCTCCCCGTCATAACTTTCCCTGTTTTTGACTGTACAGGACATATTTTTATCTGTATTAACCTTTTTCTCTCACAGACCTGGAGGAGTTTTTATATTGGTTTGTATGTTCCCTGTAAGTTTATGCTCACACACTCTATTCTCCCCCTCTTAATCCATCTCTTTGTCTCTCTTTGCTGAAATCTAAACTTTACCCAATCCACAGGAAGTCTTGTCAGCTGAAATAATCCAACAGCAATCTCAGTCTGCTGCCAGTCGGTCATGGTGAACAAAGTATCAGTGATCTACTTGAAGTTATCTGAGAACTGTGGATTGACTGATATATTGATAAGCCCTGGAACAGCTTGAAATTAGCTGGCCACATATACTTTCAGGGTTTTAGAGACTTGGTGAGCCATTGGCATCTGGAGGTTAGCCAACAATATTAGAAACAATCTTTCATTCACTGTGGGAAACTGATATCTTGCGCAGTCTCATTTGTTTGGAAATACATCATTAAAACTCAACTTACCATCACATGCTGGTGCAACTTACCTGAAGTCCCTTTATTTTTTATTGATGTGCACCATGCCCACTTTCAAACTACACTGACCTATGCTTTTACATGAGAAATGTCTTGCAAATATAAACTGTCTTTATGTTCCTGTATTCATTTACATTTCTACAAATTCGGAAGGGTCAGATGGATGTGAACGACTGAGTGGTCAACCGGCAGAATGCACTTGCTAGTTAGCCAAAAATACCAGTAAGAGGCTGTTTCTACTGTGGGAACCAGGCCTCATTACCATATTTCCAATGTGTGCCTGATAAAGCTGGCTGGAACCAGACTAATACAATATCAAGTGGGAGCAGCAAGGAGTGGCAATGACCCACATGATTCTTATGTAGGAGTGGGTCTGCTTTTCTTGGTCCCACAACAATAATTTTACATTTCTCATCCTCCTTTGTAACACTGGAAAGCGTGCACACAGTTTTCTACTTTTTTAATATGTTCATAGAATGTGAGCATTACGAGCTTGGCCAGCATTTATTGCCCATCCCTAGTTGCCCAGAGGACAGTTACGAGTCAACCATGTAAGATGGTCCAATTATACAAGGTTGACCGATTTCCTTCACTGAAGAGCATTAGTGAAGATGGGTTTCTATAACAATTAATAATGGTCACATGATTGCTGTTAGACGAGTATTGTTTTGAAATTCCAGATTTCTTATTCAATACAAATTTCATGATTTGTCATGACAGGATTTGAAAGCATGTCCCCAAAACATAGGTTGTGGAAAAATAGTCTATTGACATTACCACTACTTCCCTGCCTCTACGATAAAGGCAATGGGGGTCTTATACACACATTAGGACCTATCGTCTGAACAACACTTGAAGGCAGAGAATCAGAGGTAGCCCTCCAGCCATCTCCATCCTGACAACTGCAAAGGAGGAGGCAATGGAGATGAACTGAGTTTTAGTGCACCTAGCAATTGGAGATGGAGAAAGAGAGCCTCCCATCATCTGGGCAACAGAAATTAAATATCATACAGCACATGGTACAGAACATGCAGTCATGTTAACTTGTTAATAATCATGACAGCAATCTCAAATATGAACATATGAACATATGCACGATGTTCACTCATCCTATTCTGACAGTTCTAAATCACATCAGTAATCTCCCGCAGGCCCTTTATGTGTCCAACAGGAGGACGTGCAGGAAAACAAAGATTCCTCTGTGGCGGTCTTTTAACCTGAGGATGTACTGCCACAGCCCCAGTGCCAGCTCAGATGCCAGGTATTTGGGTTGCCACATTGTGATGTACACATCACAAATAAACAAGAACAGATCTTAGAGAGGGCATCAGTGAATCTCTGTTGGAGGACACATGATCCTCCAATCAACTAGACAAAGATACAAAGGTTCAGAAGTCATTGAAGATGAAGAAAAAGCTGAAACAGCTGAAAGGGGTGAAATTTTGGCCTTTCCAGTGTCTCTGCCCCACCTTTTGGTGAGTGTTTGGAGGGGTTCATCGCTAACATAAATACCACAATGTGACAGAACTTCAGTGATCATGCCTGTGCACATGGAAAGAGAAACCACCAACTCAGAGCACCAACTCACCATGTACATGGTGCCCTGTACCAATGCTTTGTACATGCGGAATGCCACCCTTAAACAGGACTGACAAGACCTAAACCGTGGTCATTCAGCACCTCACTAATGTGCAGCTGGGCCACAAGAAGGAATGTGTAGAATGTGAAGATGGAAAGTGGGGACTCTACTCAAAGCACTTTCCACTCTCTCTCATTATCGCCCTGTCACTTAGTAAGTGTTCCACATGTGTGTCATGACAGGATTTGAAAGCATGTCCCCAAAACATAGATTGTGGAATACTAGTCTATTGACATTACCACTACTTCCCTGCCTCTACGATGATGGAAATATCTGTTGCTGCAGTGGTGGGGCATTCCTTTGGTATGGCCCTTGCCATAATGCCAAAAGGACATTGGCCATGAGCCCCCCAGCAGTCACAGTAGTAGCAGCTAGGACCTTGACTAAAGCCACAGGGATTGCACCATGTCATTGTAGGTGAAGCAGAATGAACAATGGGTTCCATGGGTATACATATACTGTTTCCTGGCAAGTAGCCTTTTCATTTGTTATGAATAGCAAGAAAAGGGTTGGAAGACACATGAAGTAACACGAATGTTTATTGTAGGATCTTGGTTAATGTAGGATTTTATCCTGAACATCCCGATTGCATATTCAAACATAACACTCATGTTCAGGTGACTTTGGTTTATTTGTTCTGGAGGCCATTGTCTGCTCTTCTAATGTGAACAAGCTGCTAAATCCACTTCAAGGTGTGAAGAACTACTGAAGGCTTCACTGGTACAGGGTGAAACCATCATAGCAGCTCCTTGGCTATGTCATGCAAAGATTATCTGTTTTGAAGATGCCCACAAGCTGCCAGTTGAAAGAGCAGAAACCCTCAGTGGTTAATCAAAATGGACTACACGCTTATCTGGGGTCACCTTGATTGTTCACTCTGAGTGTGCAATTGATGATTCCCTGGAGCTCTAGGAAGCCAGCCAAAGCAGCAAAGCCAGAAGGCCACAGGCTATGACTGACCCCATCAGTGGGTAAGAGCACATAAAGCCTCATCCTGGCACAAATGGCCTCAGTCACCTGGAAAGTGCATTTTGTAGGCAGCAGATTGTGAAATTTTACAAATATCTCTGGGATGATTCCAGGAAGGAGACAGAGCTAAAGAGTTAAGGGAAGTGGGGATGCTGACAGCCCCTGGGAATGCATAAAGACCTGGCCCATTTGGCACCTAATCTTCTCCAGGTAGCTGCAAATATTAGCAACCATCTGACACAATGCCCTCAGACTTTGCCAGCAAGGTAGTCCCCTGCCTGTAAACCTTACACATAGATTTCTAAAATGAGGAGAAAGGCCAATTGATTAATTCAGTTCCATAATTTCTGATGTTTACTCCTGTTACTTGGAAAGCACTTCCCTTGCTTTATACCTTCCATGGCCCAGTGGCTCAGTGGTTAGCACTGCTGCCTCACAGCACCAGAGACCAGGGTTTGATTCCAGCCGAGGGCAACTGTCTGTATGGAGTTTGCACATTCTCCCCGTGTCTGCGTGAATTTCCTCTGGGTGGTCCAGTTTCTTCCCACAGTCCAAAGATGCGCGGGTTAGGTGGATTGGCCAAACTAAATTGCCCATAGTGTTCAGGGATATGTAGGTTAAGTGCATCAGTCAGGGGAATGTGTCTGGGTGAGTTACTCTTCGGAGGGTTGGTGAAGATTTGGTGGGCCAAATGGCCTGTTTCCACACTGTAGGGATTCTATGAAATCATTTATATACCTCCACTAGTTTCTGATTTTAAGGCACATGAGTGTAAAAACTGCTCTCTCATGCTGTCTGTATTGTCATTCTTGCCCAAGGCTAGACTCATCAGAGGCCAATAATTCTCATCAGAGAGACTGCAAACTGTACCACAGTCTTCCAGCAATCCATGTGCCCTTACTATGAAAAAAGAAAGCACACTTTCATCACTGTTCCTGTCCAGTGAACAGTGAAGAATTTTATCAGAATTTTAACATGAAGAAGATGCATTCCAACACTGCAGATCTTTTCAAGGCCTTTTCAACTTATGCTGATTTATATTGAGAAAGAAGCTTATTGTTCCAAAAGGAAATAAGAGAGCACAGTAAAATAAAATGTGAGATAAGCAAGTAAGAGAAATTATGCATCTGGATGGGTATATGAACAGGAAGTAAATCCTTCCTTTAGAGGGATATGAGCCAAGTGCTGGCAAATGGGACTAGATTGCGTTAGGATATCTGGTCTGCATGTACGAGTTGGATCGAAGGGTCTGTTTCCATGCTGTACATCTCTATAACTCTATGACTCCATACAATGGAAAAAGACAAGTTGAAATATTTAGACAAAAAAAAATGAAGGTAGGTAAAAAGGAAAAGTGGTCAAAAATACCAAGGATATTGAATTCTCATCTTGAACGCAATTGTCAATGTGCTCATGGATTTCATTCAAAATTGTTCTACTGGGCTTGTTCTCCAAACTAGGATTAAAGTCGACATTTGTGCTCGATCCTATACTTACTTTATTTTTCTTGCATTAAGTAATATTTTGTGATGTCCTTAAGAGTGTTTATTCTTGATGTTTTAAGAATGCAGCTGGAAGTGGATTTATCACTCAAAGAAACACATATTTAATAAGGATACTTCCACCTTTTCATAATGTAATTGTAAATATACTTTGAAAAAAATGAAGAATAATTCACAAATTTCATGGATGTACACTGGTCAGTGTCTTACCAAACTGTATGCTTTCTGAATATTTAAACACTTTTTAAGAATCTGTTAATACATTTTCACTTAAAATGAATCTTGCAGCCTGTTCAACAGGCCTCAAATAAACAATATCATTGGGCTGGAGTTTACAGGGCTGATGTTTGGGGAGACTTCCCTTCAGCAATTAAACTGTCAATTGAATCTTAAGTGAGTTGGGGTCAGGTTTACGTGGGAAAAATCTGGGGTTGCTGCGCAGATTAACGGAAGCATTGGTCACTGAATCCTGTACTATTTCCACAATATCTGTTAGGTCTTATCAACCTAGCCTTGCCTCCTCGGGTGAATTTTAGGAAGCCTGAGAAATGTGAGTATGCCATTAATTGAAAATGAGTTGAAAGATTGCATTTACCAACTAGTCTCACCCGAGGTGCTGATGTATACAAAGCACATTCTGTAGAAATGCTGAAGTGTCAGGAGGGTTGCAGCCAGTTTCTTGATGCACTGACATTTGTGTTGGTTTTAATCAGCCCCACCTATTTGCCTCCCCAAGTTATAACTTCCTTCATGTTGTTAAAATGATGGAAGGAAACTAATAAATCAAAAAAGTAGCTTTCATTTTCAACACTTGTAATTTTGCAAAGTAGAACAGCTATGGTTTTGATATTTATTTAACCAACTCCATCACGTTCAGACAAATTTATAGAAAACATTGTCATCTGTCTCCTTACTATTAAGCTGCATTCTCCTTAGATTAATCTAATAATGTGAAAATTCTGCACAATCCTTATATGCAACATTTGTTAGAACTGATGGTAATTTGCTTTTAATACCTAGCTCTCCACAAGGAATAATTTTAATATATAGATTAGCACTGCACAAATATTTAATTTGAAATACCACTCTGGCCCCAATCCAATTACCAGTAAAACAAACTCATTGTAATGAATGATTTCAACATTCTACTTAAATAAAAAAATTAGGTAATTATCATTTTAAGTACAGTGGTACCCCTTTATAATTGTTACTTGCCATATTGACAGGTTATTTCTAATGGGGCTTCAGTCTAAAGGAAAGCACTGGATGTGGGCTCAGTGGCTTTCCTTAATGAATGTGTTGCACTGTAGCTGGAGCCAATGTGAGCACTCATTCTTTATTGGTCTGGTTTGTGGGTTTAAATGTTTATGTTTCCAGTGTTGCATCACAGCTAACTGAATCCACAAAGCCTAAGCCATATTCCGGAACATCCCTGGCTCTTAATCCCAGACATACCATACGTCTGGATCTGTATCTCCATTGCAAGCACACATAAGTCTGAAGATTTCATTCTGCACTCTTTGATCCGACTGCCATCTTTATCATCCAGGTTTCTCCCTTTTTCCAGTGCTGCTCTTGTGTCTCCAAATAACAGCAGATTTGATATCCCCCTATTCCCCGTACTCTGTCCTCTATTTTGTCCTGTAAGTAGCCAATTCCCACCCCATCTCAACTCCTTATTTGTTTAACTTTCAACTATACTGTACTCAAGTGTATCTGTTCCTTGATGGACTTATTACCAGGAGCTGTGGCCAACTGCCTACTTAACTTAGTTAATCCTGCAGTAAAGGAATCAACACTGCAATGTGAAGGCCAGGTTATGTACCTCAGCTCCTCTCTTGTGATAACATATTACACGATCAGACTTTAGGCCATTTTTTTAAAAAATCATTCATGGGATGTAGGCAACCCTGACATTCACTGCCCATTCCAATTTGTCCCAGAGGGTACTTATGAGTCATTCATTTTGCTGTAGGACAGGAACCACATATCGAACTCACTGGGTAAAGAAAACAGATTTCTTTCCTGAAAGGGTGTAGGTGAATGGCGCAGGGGTAGCATGATGGGTCAGTGGTTAGCACTGTTGCCACATAGTGCCAGAGATCTTGGTTTGATTCCAGCCTTGACTGAATATTATGTGTAGAGTTTGCACGCTCTGCCAGGTGCTCCAGATTCCTCCCACAGTCCAAAATGTACAGGTTAAGTGGATTGGCCATATAAAGTACCCCATAGTGTCCAGGGTTGTGTAGGAGAGATGGATCAATCACAGCAAAGATTATGGAGATGGGGTGAGTTTGGACAAGATGCTCTTCAGGACAGACCTAAAGAGAGAGCTAAGAAGACCCAGGAGGGGACATGAGAAGTCATTGGCAGGTAGGGTCAAGAAACTCTAAAGCTTTCTATATGTATATCAGGAAGAAAGGAATGACTAGGGTAAGATTAGACCCAATTAAGCACTGTATTGGGAAGTTGTACATGGAGTCCGAGGAGATAGGAGAAGTGCTAAATGAATACTTTTTGTCAGTATTCACATTGGAAAAAGACAACGTTGTCGAGGAAAATACTGAGATATAGGCTACGAGACCAGCTGAGATTAAAGTTCACAAGGAGGAGGTGTTAGCAATTCTGGAAAGTGTGAAAATAGGTAAGTCCCCTGGGCCGGATGGAATTTCTGGGAAGCCAAGGAGGACATTGCAGAGCCTTTGGATTTCATCTTTACGTTGTCATTGTTGACAGGAATAGTGCCAGAAGACTGAAGGATAGCAAATGTTGTCCCCGTGTTTAAGAGGGGAATAGAGGCACTCTCAGCTACCTTCCCCCCAGCCCCACCCCTCTCCCATTTGTGTCTCCAGCCCCAAGGCTCCCAGCATCATTCCTGATGAAGGGCTTTTGCCCGAAACATTGATTTGCTCCTCAGGTGCTGCCTGACCTGCTGTGCTTCTCCAGCATCTGCAATACTCACTTTCGCCTAGTAGAGACAACCCTGATAATTATAGATCAGTGAGCCTTACTTTGGTTGTGGGTAAAGTGTTGGAAAAGGTTATAACAAATGATTTATAATCATCTCGAAAGGAATAAGTTGATTACGGATAGTCAACACAGTTTTGTGAAGGGTAGGTCGTGCCAATCAAACCTTATTCAGTTCTTAGAGAAGGTGATCAAACAGGTGGATGAGGGTAAAGCAGTTAATGTGGTGTATATGGATTTCAGTAAGGTGTTGGATAAGTTCCCTGCTGTAAGCTATTGCACAAAATACGGAGACATGGAATTGAGGGTGACTTAACAGTTTAGATCAGAAATTGGCTAGCCGGAAGAAGACAGAGAGTGATGGTTGATGGGAAATATTCATCCTGGAGTTCAGTTACTAGTGGTGTACTGCAAGGATCTGTTTGGTGTCATTGCTGTTGTCATTTTGATAAATGACCTGGATGAGGACGTAGAAGAATGGGTGAGTAAATTTGAGGATGACACTAAGGTTGGTGGAGTTGTGCATAGTGCCGAAGGATGTTGCAGGTTACAGAGGGACATAGATAAGCTGCAGAGCTGGGCTGAGAGATGGCAAAAGGAGTTTAATGTGGAAAACTGTGAGATGATTCACTTTGGAAGGAGTAACAGGAATGCAGAGTACTGGGCTAATGGTCAGATTCTTGGTAGTGTAGATGAGCAGAGAGATCTCGGTGTCCAAGTACATAGATCCGTGAAAGTTGCTACCCAGGTTGATAGGATTGTTAAGAAAGCATATGGTGTGTTAGCTTTTATTGGTACAGCGATTGAGTTTTGGAGTCATGAAGTCATGTTGCAGCTGTACAAAACTCTGGTGCAGCTGCACTTGGTGTATTGTGTACAGTTGTGGCCACCACATTATCGAAAGGATGTGGAAGCTTTGGAAAGGGTTCAGAGGAGATTTACTAGAATGTTGCCTGGTATAGAGGGAAGGTCTTATGAGGAAAGGCTGAGGGACATGAGGCTGTTTTCATTGGAGAAGAAGGTTGAGAGGTGACTTAATAGAGATGTACAAGATGATCAGAGGATTACATAGGGTGGACAGTAAGAGCCTTTTTTCTCGAATGGTGATGGCTAGCATGAAGGGACGTAGCTTTAAATTGAGGGGTGATAGATATAGAACAAATGTCAGAGGTCATTTCTTTATTCAGACAGTAGTAAGGGTGTGGAATGGCCTGTCTGCAACAGTAGTAGACTCATCAAGTTTAAGGTAACTTAAATGGTCATTGGATAAACATATGGATGAAAATGGAATACTGTAGGAGAGATGGGCTTCAGATTGGTTCCAAAGGTTGGCACAACATCGAGGGCCAAAGGGCCTGTACTGCACCGTAATGTTCTATGTAGATAGCCTGTGTAATAGGCCAAATGGTTTCCATTTGTACTGTAGGAATTCTATGAACCAACTGATTTTTATGATAATTGATAGTGGTTACATGCTTTTTTAATCCATTTGGCTATAAATTTGCGCATCTGAAAAGATGGTATTTGAACTCACATCTCCAGAACATCAGCTTGGGGGCTGTGGATCACTAGCCCAGTGACATCACTATTATACTACCACCTCCCCAAGGCAATTCAAACCACAGCATTAACTTTGGAGAGAAAGGTCAATGCTGTGAGTCAGTCTATTACAAATTCTCCCTATTGATATATATTACAAAAGATTCATAACTCATTTTTCTTACTTACAATCGAAAACAGAACAAGCCACAATTTAGCATTGGCCCTAATCGCCTGTTGAAAGTTAATTTCATTAACATGCACATGTATCATCAAGCTTGAAAAAGCAACGTATACAAGGATCGGTTTATATACGAAGGAGTCAGCCACAGCTCAGTGATAGCAATCTCACCTGTGAGTTAAAAAAATCATGTGTTCAAGTCATGTACAGACACCTGAGTGCAAAATCCAGGCTCAGCTTTCATGGGGAGGGACTCTTCAATATCAGAGGTGATGTCTTTCAGAATACAAATTAAACTGACAGTCTGCCTGACCTCTTAGGTTAACAAGATCAGGGAAGGTCTCCCTGATATTCTGACTAATACTTATTTCTCAACCAGTGTAACGAAATCAGATTGCTCTTTATGCAACCTTATGGTGTGCAGACTGGCTGCTTTTTTATTTAACCTATATTAGAAAATTAATTACACTTAAAAAGTATTTAAGTGGCTGTACAACACTTTGGGACATCCTGTAGCCATGAAATACACTATATAAATATCAGGCTTTCTTTCTCTTTTAAATAGGCTGTATTGATTGTGAATGTCATTACTATGCATTGCAAGTCCAGGCATGAGCAGGAACACAGAAACCTCACCTGAGTTTGTCCATTTGATGTCATTTTCCATGGTTTACAGCTGATGCAACCTATTTCTGAAGCCACCTGGTCCAGCCCTCCCCCAGCCAAGAACTCACTAACTGACAAACAAATGTCTGTCCGTTGCTAGCACTCACACTGCACGTGCTCCAAACACTGCTGGGCAATGAACTTGCTCACTGCCCTCAACTGCCACAAATGATGCTCAGGTGGAGAGGTGCCAGAGATCTCCTGCACCAAAGAGGGAAGCCTTCGCCTCTCCCCCAACCTGCTTGGCTCCCTCCTTATCCACCAGTGTTTTGCCCTACCCTTCCTCTTCTGCTGGCAGCAGTGGATTCCAGTTGCATATGCCAGATGGGACACTTCACAATTAGCTGACATTATGCCTTGTGACTGCACTTGCCCAGGCATCCGTATTAGTGGCCGATTTTGCATTCCAAGTTTGACACTCCATTGAAATAAGTGGATTGAAAGCCACAAAGCATGCACGATGCATGTTCAAATATTCTATTTGTGTTCCTAACAAATAAAGCACAGTGCTATAAGTGCTGGATTGGAAAATTATAGAATGTGCATATCATAATGTTTCTCACATTAATTTTTAAACTAGGTCAGTGAAGGATTGGTTCATTTCATCTATGTTATTGGACAATTTGTAGACATAACTCTAAGTAGTAAGCCAACTCTAATCATGTCTGGAAAACAGTTTCAGTGATTGTAAGTACTAAAATGGGCTTATTTACGTTGTTAACAGGATCATTAGATGATTGCATACCACTTAGACGTCTGCAAAATCAGATATCCATTTCTTTAACTGCAAAGAGAAAAATATAAGAACAAATGGGCCCTTGTACACTTCCTTTGATTAAAATAAATTGTTTCTCACACGCCAGAAATTTCTTCATGGACAGCACTGGATCCTCCAAGCAATTCAAAATACTTCAATCAGGAAAATATTGTAAGATATGCTCGAAAGGAAATATCAATGCAAATAGACTTTCAAATTTATTAGGTGAAGATTTTGACTGAATGGCTGGACAAAACTCAATGGATGCTTCAGTGGGTTCAGGAGATAGTTAGGTGACTAGGCCATATATTCCAGGAAGGACCCAAGTTTAACCTCTGTACTGTGGTAGCTGATAGCCATCAGAAGCATATTCTTATGATTAACTAGTGGTTTCTGATATGGGCTTGGGATAGACCTAACAATGATACTGGTCATTAGTTTGACAGTCTGGTGCCATTCACTGACTAGAGTATCACATCAAAAAATAGAGACAATGACAAATGATTGGAGACCATCTGATAATTATTTAAAGCACATACCAGCAAACTGTTAAAATAAACTTTGTGAAAGAATGAGCAGTGAGAGAAAAAAGAGGAAGAAACAAAGGGGAATTAACAAATGTCACATAGAAGCTCAGGGAACCCAGAGTTAGAGTAGACTTTGTTCTGTAGTACATTTAGTGTATAGCAGTTCAAAGTTATTTATCACAATTAAAATGATTGTTTTGTTCTTGTGTTGTCAAAAGTGGTGAACAGCAATTGTTTGGAAGTTGAAATCAAGACGAGGGGCTAAATTTCTCAAAAAAAGTCAACTTTGGGGGTTTTCATGCAGTGTTTCTCTTCATAATACATAATCTGCTGCAATTCTCTGCTGCTCACCTCATCAGTTTTGCACCCTACCTCCACAGTGCCCCTCTGTACTACCTGGTGCTGAGCAGCAGTCAAGAGCCTGCCTGTACTGGGACATCCCAGTGCTCATGCTGAGGGCACCATATCTAGACCCCAGCTGCACACCGTTTTAAGCATGGTCAGGTCTGAAGTCAGCACTTGGGTCAGTGTAGTGTCTACTATCTGGGGGAATGCACAGCGATACTGCAAAAAGGTTAAAGACCTTCTGCACTGCACAAGGCTACCTCGCACTCACTCCAACTTTGGCACTGCCCCCACTCCCACCAAATCCATGGTCTATCACTCTCAATGCTGCATGCAGCATCTTCTCTCAAAACTCTCATCCACTGCAATCCCCCTAAACTGTGAAACTTTCCTGTTCATCGTGCTTCCTGCTCAGGACACCTCCTGTCCTGACCAATGATGGACCAGCCCCTGATTGAACATAGGCTCCCTTGACTTCTCATCACTGCCAAACATGAAAGGTTGCCTGGTTATCAGTCTCAACTGAAAGGAAGGTGGCAAGGCACAAACATTGAGAGCATCCAAGTAGGCACAAAGTGAGCGGGTGCTAAGAAAGCAAGCAAAGAGCTGTTCTGATGCATGAGCTGAGAGCCTTTCCTTGTACACAAAGCGGACCTGACAGCAGTATTGCAGTGTAAGGTGTCGGAGAGCTCCACAGCGCAGTATCGAAGTGCTGAACTAGAAGTCCCAAATATGCTATAATGATACAGTGAGGCTGGTGTGTGTCTGTTGCTAACAGATGGTGTGGGCAGTCATTGCCCATGGAGTGTGTCCTGAGCTGTTGGGGAGTGCTGGCATTTGGGGGATGCTGAGAGCTGCAGGTACCCATTCAGAAGTTCATGTCAAGAGCTGTTGCCACCCAGGTTTCTCTGCACTGCCTAGGAAACTACAAACCGCCATATAAATAACACAAGTTTATGTCATAAAGAGTTGCTAATGCTAGTCAATAAGCCCATCGCCACTCACTTGTGAGATTCTCATTTCACCATTTAAAACCTTCAGTGAGAATTCAGACTTATTTTTCCTCAATGTTGAAAATCTAATTTTTCCAGAATCACCACATGTTCCCAACTGCCCACCTTGTTCCAGGTAAATTCCACATGACAAAACCATCCCCCGTTCCTTGATTCACTAAGGTATGATTTTTTTTAAACGTCTGTTCTCCTGTTCTCCTGTTCATGGATTGAAACTTGTGGTCACCTTTGACCTTAATTTCGGATACGCACTTCTGCTGGATATATCTTGAGAGCATGGCCTCACAAAATCAGCAGCATTAACTTTCCCTTCATGGAAGTTAAAGAAATGTCTCTCATTTTCAGCAGTAATTGTCAATTTCAGGCATATACGCAAGTATCTAATATGTGCCTATGCGGTCAATGCTTCTTTCAATGCTATTTACACAGTAACAGGGAGAGATATTTCATTCATCAATGACATATGGAGCACCAAATGCAAAGTAGTTGTCTGCAGTTAAGTCTCAGTATGTCTGGGGAGCGGAAGATAAAGTGGAGTATGTGACACATAAGAAATGAACAATTATCTACATCCTATAATACGAGTAATTGTTAAGAGTTAAGCTATTGGAGACAAAAACACCAACCACTTTTCATTGCTCACTGTCAATCCAAAGCTTTACCTGATGGTGGAGTAACTTATTCTTTAGAATTGTTTCCATGTTTCATTACATGTTAGCAAAGGAGGCCATTTAGCCCAGGGGGCTTGTGCCAGCTCTTTAAAAAGAACCATCCAATTAGCCTCCCACCTTCGTCTTTTTCCTTATTGCTGGAGTATATTGCCTTCTACAATTTATCAATTAACATTCAAAAGCTACTATCAGCTTCCACAACCTTCCCAGGGAGTGCTTTGCAGATCACAACAATGTGCTGCATTTAAAACAAAATGTCCTCACGTCAAATGTGGTTCCTTTGCCAATCACCTGAGTGTCATCTTCTGCCATAGAGTCAGACAGCACGGAAACAGACCCTTTGGTCCAACTCATCCATGCCAAATACGTTTCCCAAACTAAATGAGTCCCACTTGACTGCATTTGGCCTATATCTCTCCAAACCTTTCCTATTCATGGTTGTAACTGTACCTCCATCTACCACTTCCTCTGGCAGTTTATTCCAAATAAGAATCACCCTCTGTGTGCAAAAATGTTGCCCCTTCAGGTCCTTTTAAATCTTTCTCCTCTCACTGAAAAATATGTCCCCTAGTTTTGAACGTCCCCATCCTAAGGAAAAGACATTTGTTAATCACTTTATCTCTGCCCCTCATGCCAATTTTCTCCTACTAATCAAAATAATTTAAGATTTTGCAACACCTCCACCAATTCTCTTAATCTTCTCCTCTCAAAGTCACCCTAAATAATTAAGTTCCTCATCTCTATTACCATTCTTATGTTGCCTTTACCTGTTTGGAATGACATCCTTCCTAAAGTGCAGTGCCTGAAATTCAACACAACATTCCAGCCAAGGCCTACCAAGTGCTTTTCACAAAAGGTTCAGAACAAATTCCTTGATTTTATATACTACAGTCCTCACAGAGTTGAGGATCCCATATGTTCTTCTGGCAGCTTGTCCTGCCATCTTGGAAGACTTGTATAATCCTACAATTTTGCTGAAAGTCCATCAAGACTGTAGTATTTATTTTTTTGTTGACTTATTTTATTTTTTCCTACCACAACCTATCACTTCAAGTTTCTCTCTGTTAAACATAAAACGTAAAACTTGGAAAATAAAAACGACACAGGAGTAGGTCATTTGGCCAACTCTGCTGTGCTGCCTAAAGAAGTTTATCAAGCCTAATCCCATCTTCCAACTTTTAAAAAAAATTCATGGGATAAGGTTGTCACTGGTTTGGCAAGCATTTATTGCCCAGAGGTTATTTAAGAATCAAGCACATTGGTGTCGGTCTGCAGTCACATGTAGACCAGACCAGGTAAGGGTGGCAGATTTCCCTCCCTAATGGACATTAGTGAACCCGATGGGATTTTCCTGACAAGCAGCAATGGATTCATGGTCATCATCAGCCTCTTAATTCCAAATTACTACCGAATTCATATTCCATCATGTGTTATGGTGCGTTTTGAACCCAGGTACCCAGAATATTAACTGGATCTCTGGACTAATGGTCATACAATAATACTACTAGGCCATCAGCTACCGCTGGCCTACTCCATCGCCAACTTCTAGTCTCTAAGTTGTGGGCTCCAGATTGTAACACCCTGTGAATGTAAAAAATGTCATCTTCAACATCACTCTCATTCTTCAATTACTTCAAAGATATCCTTGGCCATTGACCTCTCTACTAAAAGGTATACGTCTGTCCTATTGACTCCATCTAGGCCTCTTGTAAGTTAATTAAATATCTGTCAGCCTTCTATGTTCTGAGAAAGCAATATTAACCTATCCAATCTTCCCTCAGTTAAAACTATCCATTAGGGCCTCTATTCCTGATGAAGAGCCTTTGCCCGAAACGTTGATTTTCCTGCTTCTTGGATGCTGCCTGACCTGCTGTGCTTTTCCAGCAGCACCATTCTAATCTAGACATTACAGACAACATCCCGGTGAATCTCCTGTGTTAATTCTGTAGTACAAACACATCCTTCTTACAATGTGACCCTTTGCCGTTTTCCAACTCCAGCCTGGCTCACGCTTACAGATTTCTAGCATATACTCAAAGAAGAATTTTAGAAAGTGAACAAACTCAGTTAGCCATGCAGCGTCTATAGAAGAAGCAAAGTTAATGGATGGGATCTTCATAGACCCTGAAAGACATGGGCTTTGGCAAGAAATTTGGAAGAATGGCAAGAGATTGACAGTGAGGACATTCCCAATGCTGAGGGCAAAGGTTGCATGTTCCAACCATATGTTGTACAGCAAGATGAGATTGCCACTGGTGGGTAGCAAGAGGCTTCTTGGTGTGCATCAGTATCCTCATTACTATGTGATCTCCCCTCATTTATGTGCAGTCTGTTTCTCTCTTGCTCACAGGCTCTCCTCTAGCTCATCTCTCCATGCTTCAGGCTCACTGCCTTTATTCCTGATGAAGGGCTTTTGCCTGAAACGTCGATTTCGAAGCTACTTGGATACTGCCTGAACTGCTGTGCTCTTCCAGCACCACTAATCCAGAGTCAAACATCCAGCCAATGCTCTTTTGATCTAAGATCATGCCCCATGCATTTAGGTCTTAATTATTCACATGTACCACAAATAGCAGGGGCCCATTATTGAGCCCTGTAGAACTATGTTGGAAACAATTTCTAGTTACAAAGATACTGTTGACCATAATATTTCACTTTTTATTACTGTACTGATTTTGTCAACTTGCCATCCATCCTTGGATCATATCAGTTTTTAATTTTTGTGATATATTATGTCCAACCTTGTCAAAAAACTTGTTAAAATCTGTGCACAGTACAGAAACCTGCTACACTTATCAACCCTCGACAGACCTCCTCAAAAAATTCAATCAAGTTAGTCAGAAATGATCTTTTTTGAATAAATCCATTCTGACAGCCCTTAATTAATTTGAGCCTTTCTAAATGATGATTTATATTGTCTCAGAATTTTTTCCAATAATCTGCCCACCACAGAGCTTAGCCTGACGAGCTGTTAATCCCTTGTTCCACACAATAGTGTATCATTAGCAGTCCTCCAGTCCTCTATGACACTCTAGCTATGTCCAGAGAGGGTTGGAAAATGATGACCACACCTCTGCTATTTCCAAGGCTGTGAGGAAGAGTTATACAGGACTCAAATTTCTGTTTCTCTCTCCACGGATGCCAGACTGGCTGAGTTTCTCCAGCATTCTCTGTGTTTGTTTCACATTGCCAGCAAACAAAGTATTTTACTTTTACTCTGTTCTTTCTTATTTTGCTTCTCTTATCAGTCTGGGATAGATTTCATTTGAGTTCAGTGATTTATCCAACCTCAAGGATGCTAAACACAATTATTTCCTCTCACAACGCTCATCCCATCCAACATTTCACACTTCTCCTCTTTAACTACAAAACCTGATTTGTGTTCCTCTCCCACTTCTTTGAGAACCATGCTTACATCTTGTGCATCCACACATTAGCTTTCAGGTCCCTAATACGGCCTATTCTCTCCTTAGCTGTCCTCTTGCTTCTTCTGTGCTTGTAAAACATCCTTGGGGTTTCCTTGAAAGCACATGCCAATAGGCTTTCATGCTCTCTCTTTGCTTTCCTAACTTGCTTCTTAATTTCACGACTGCACTTTCTATACTCCTCTAGACCTTTTGCCTTATCTTATTTTATGTGCTGTTTAGATTAGGCCTGCTTTATTCACAAATTTGAAATATCATCGGGAAAAAAAAATTCTTAAGATAATGATACCATATACAAATGTGGAAAATTATGAAATTCATTATATGATTATGGAAACATAGAATATAGGAACAGGAGTAGACTATGCCCAATGATCCTGATCCACCATTCAATATGATCATAGCTTACTCACTACTTATACCACAACTATAACTGTCGATATTCATATATCAACATTAAACATTAAAACAATGCAAAAAAGAAGTTAAATTATACCAATGGTGCCAGAAACACCATGTATTCAACAATTAGATAAGGCACTTGGTTGAAGTTTCTTTCACAAACAGACAGACAGTTTGTACCTACTAGAAGCAATACCTATTTTAGTTTATTAGCCATAACTACATTACTGTTGTATTTGCATGGTACTGAATTCTCCTCTGACATTATTTGTATAAATCTAGCTAAATCTGTCCTCCATCTACAATTCATCTCCTTGCTTGCAATAATTAGGAGCATGGTCCAGTAATTGCATAAATAATCCACAAATTATTTTCCATTGCTTAGTCATATCAAAAGATTAGAGTAGTCATATCCAGTTGGAGGCTGGTGTTAATCCCAAGCAAAGCAAATATAAAGGATGAATAATTTAAAAATGCAGTATTTAGAACAAGAGACCTTTACAGCAGACTGTCATGATGTGGTTGCAGCAAGTTTTGCAATAAACAGAATGGTGAGATTGAGCTAGCTCAGATAGAGGTTCCTTGTTCGATTTGAATTTACAGTGATGCATTTCCGAGACGTCAGTTGCTGGAAATCCTGTAGGAAGTAACTCATCTCCTGACTCTACAAAGCCTGACCACCACCTACAAGCCGAAAGTTAGGACGAGGCTGGAACACTGTCTACTTGTTTGCATAAGTAGTTCCATCAACACTCAGATGTTTAAAACCATCCAGGACAAAGCAGACCATTTTTCTGGGACCCCATCCACAACCTTCAACATTCATTCCATCCACCACTGATTCACAGTGACAGCAGTGTGTAACATCTACAAGATACAATGCAGCAACTGAAACAGGCTCCTTTGATAGCACTTTCTAAATCCAAACCTCTACCACTTCAAAGGACAAGGGCAGCTCAAGTATTGGAATACTATATCCTGCAAGTTTCCCTCCAAGCCAAACACTATCCTGACTTTGAATTATATCACCATTCCTTCTCTGTCACTGGATAAAAGTTCTGGAACTCCCTTTCTAATAGCACTGTGGCTGGTCCTACAACAGATAGAGTCATTCAATCGTACAGCGTGAAAACAAGTAAACCCTTCGGTCCAACCAGTCCATGCCAACTACAATCCCAAACTAAACAAGTCCCACCTGCCTGCTCCTGGCCCATAGCCTCTAAACTTTTCCTATTCGTGTATCCATCCAAATGTATTTTAAATGTTGTAATTGTACCCATATCTACCACTTCCTCTGGAACTTCATCTACACAGAACCACCAACTGCATAAAAAAATTTTCCCCTCATGCTTTTATTTCAAATTCTCTTCTCTCACCTTAGAAATGTGCCCATTAGTCTTGAAATTCCCACATCCTAGGGAAAAAATAACTACCATTAACTCGATCTATCCCCTCATTATTTTATAAACTTCTATAAGGTCACCTCTCAACTTCCTACACTCCAGTGCAAAAAGGCCCAGCCTATCCAGCCTTTCTTTATAACTCAAACCTGCTATACCCAGCAACATTCTGGGAAATCTCTTCTGAACCCTCTCCAGCTTAAAAATATCCTTCCTATGTCTTGGTAACCAGAACTGGACACAGCATTCCAGAAGAGGCCTCACCAATGTCCTGTACAACCACGACATGACTTCCCAACTACTATACTCAAAGGACTGAGCAATGAAGGCAAGTGTACCAAATGCCCTTTTAACCATCCTGCCTATATGTGATGCAAACTTCAAAGAATTATGTATCTGTTTCCATGGGATCCGTTCTACAACACTATCCGAGGCCTTACCAGTAAATGTATAAGCCCTACCCTTGTTTGTTGTATCCCCATGAAATACCTCACATTTATCCAGATTGAATGCCATCTGCCATTTTTCAGCCCTTGACCCAATTGATCAAGACGCCTTTCTAATCTTAGAAAATATTCTTCACTGTCTACTATGCAACTAATTTTGGTGTCGTCCGCAAACTTACTAACCATGACTTCCATATTCTCATCCAAACCATTTATATAAATGACAAACAAGGGAACCCAGAAGCGGTCCCTGTGAAACACCTCTGGTGACAGTACTGCAGTCCGAAAAGCACCCCTCCATCATTATTCTCTGTCTCCTGCCATTAATCCAATTCTGTATCCAATTGGCAAGCTCACCCCAAATCTCATGTGACAACTTTAAATTAGTCTACCATGCTGTTGAAGGCTTTGCAAAAGTTCAAGTAAACAATGTCTACTGCAATGCATCAATCTTTTTGGTAACTTCTTCAAAAAAACTCAATCAAGTAAGTGAGATATAATTTTCCTTGCACAAAGCCATGCTGAGTATCCATAATAGTTTTTTGCCTCTCTGAATGTCCACAAATCCTTTCTTTTGAAATCACCTCCAACAATTTACCCACAACTGAAGTCAGACTCACAGGTCTCTAATTCCCCAGTTTCTCCTTAAACAAAGGCCAACATTAGCCATCATCCAGCCTTCAAGCACGTCACCCCTGGTTATAGATGACACAAATATCTCTGCAATGGATGGCAACAGTTCAAAAAGATGGCCCACCACAGCTTCATAAAGATAATTAGGAATTAGGCAAAATGAGTTCATCCAGCCAGGGATGCCACATCCTGTGAAACAACAGTCTTAATTAAGTGGAATAATCAAGCAATGAAGCCTTACTCAGGACCCTATTCATTCCAGGAGCAAATTACTCCCGATGCTGGAATCTGTATTGAAAACAAAAAGTGCTGCAAATCACAGCAGGTCAGGTAGCCTCCATGGAAAGAGAGCAAGCCAACATGATGAGTCTAAATGTTTCTTCATCAAAGCTGGGTGAAGAGTCATCTACACTCAAAACATTGGCTTGCTCTCTCTCTCTATGGATGCTAAGCCACTGTGATTTCCAGCCATTTTGTTTTCACCCTAATCGTTTTGCCTTGTGCTGTGGGTGTAGTTGACATCTGGTGGTCCTGGATTATGGTTGTAGAAATTTTCTGATATGTTTCACTTTGCAGAAAGTCCAAACATTTCTGCTGGAATTTACAAACAGACCCATATCAAAAACCAAAAGAATGACAGACGAACCACGCAATAAACAATGGCTTTCAGCTTTTAGGCCTTAGCTTATCCATTCTTCACAGAAATCTCATAAATATCAGCCAGTCTTCCACATACAATATCTTTAGCAGTTTACACTTAATTCATCAACGAATAGGCAATTGCATGGTTGCTGACAGATATTCATGTTCATCCAAGACATGCTAGCTCCTTGGTTCCCTTTTATTTGTAATCAACGTTCTAACTTTCAGAGGCATTTTTTATAAGCGTACATATAACCAAGATAAAAATAACTTACAAAACCTGTTCCTAAGCTTTAAAGAAAAGGCAGAGGCAGCCCACAAAACTGACCAAGGTTTACCACCAATGCCGTTTGTACATCAGGCAGACAGATTTTAAATGATTGTACAATTTGAAAGACAAGCAAACAGCCAGTGCTAAGAATGCTGTTGAATAGCTGTGCACCTGAGTAGGGGCCATAAGAAGACATGAGGCTAACATGAGTGAAAACTGGCCTGCGCTACTCAAAGCCAAAAATTGCATCTATGAAAGAAACGGCACGTCAGGGTTAGAATAGGTGCTGGAAGTTGTACAAAAAATGAGTTTGACGATAAAAATCAAGAAAATTACAAAAGTGGACACCAAGGATTTTATAACACCATTGAAGACATTCATGTAGAAGATGGGGAGGGTTTTCTCCATTTCCTCTAGCTACCAGAAGACTCTGAAGACCAACCCTGTGAAGATAATGGGCCAGATAGTCATTCAGGTTTCCTTCAGGCAGGCTTCAAACCCAAAGACATGGATGCCGTGCTGCAAATTGTTCAATAACCCCATACAAGTAGGTAAGGTCAGTAGTTGCATCTTATCCTACCACCTAAACTGAAAAACGTAGACTGGAGGTTGGCTAACGTGGTACCACTACTTCAGAAAGGTGGTAAAGACAACCCAGGAAACTATAGACCGGTGAGTCTGATGTCGGTGGTGGACAAGTTGTTGGAGGGACTCCTAAGGGACAGGATGTACATGTATTTGTAAGGCAAGGCCTGATTAGGGATAATCCACATGGCTTTGTGTGTGGGAAATCACATCTCAGGAAATTGATTGAGTTTTTTGAAGAAGTAACAAAGAAGGTTAATGAGAGCAGAGTGGTAGATGTAATCTGTATGGACCTCAGTAAGAAGTTCGACAAGGTTCCCCATGGGAGACTGGTTAGCAAGGTTAGATCTCATGGAATACAGGGAGAAACTAGCCATTTGGATACAGAACTGGCTCCAAGGTAGAAGACAGAGGGTGGTGGTGGAGGGTTGTTTTTCCGACTGGAGGCCTGTGACCAGTGCAGTGCCACAAGGATCAGTGCTGGGTCCACTGCTTTTCGTCATTTATATAAATGATTGGATGTGAACATAAGAGGTATAGTTACTAAGTTTGGAGATGACACCAAAATAGGAGGTGTAGTGGACAGTATAAAAGGTTACCTCAGATTACAACGGGATCTTGATCAGATGGGCCAATGGGCTGAGGAGTGGCAGGTGGAGTTTAATTTAGATAAATGTGAAGTGCTGCATTTTGGAATGCAAATCTTAGCAGGATTTATACACTTAATGGTAAGATCCTAGGGAGTGTTGCTGAACAAAGAAACCTTGGAGTGCAGGGTTCATAACTCCTTGAAAGTAGAGTTGTAGGTAGATAGGATAGTGAAGAAGGCATTTGGTATGCTTTCCTTTATTGGTCAGAGTATTGAGTATAGGAGCTGGGAGGTCATGTTGCAGTTATACAGGATGTTGGTGCGGCCAGTTTTGGAATATTGCATGCAATTCTGGTCTCTTTCCTATTGGAAGGATGTTGTGAAACTTGGAAGTATTCAGAAAAGGTTTACAAGGATGTTGCCAGGCTTGGAGGATTTGAGCTATAGGGAGAGGTTGATTGTCTGGGGCTGTTTTCCCTGGAGTGTCAGAGGCTGAGGGGGTGATCTTATAGAGGTTTATAAAATCATGAGGGGTATGGATAGGACAAATAGACAGAGTCTTTTCCCTGGGGTGTGCGAGTCCAGAACTACAGGGCATAGGTTTAGGGTGAGAAGGGAAAGATATAAAAGAGACCTAAGGGGCAACTTGTTCACGCAGAGGGTGGTACGTGAATGGAATGAGCTGCCAGAGGAAGTGGTGAAGGCTGGTACAATTGCAATATTTAAAAGACATCTGGATGGGTATATGAATAGGAAGGGTTTAGAGGGATATGGGCCAGGTGCTGGCAAGTGGGACTAGATTAGGTTGGGATATCTGATCAGCATGGACAAGTTGGACGGAAGGGTCTGTTTCTGTGCTGAACATCTCTATGACTGTATGAATCTATGTGTCTGCACTGGCTCTGTGAACATGCTGACTTTTTTAAAAAATCATTTGTGGGACCTAGATGCCGTTGGCTGGCCAACATTGATAGCCCTTCCCTATTTGCCCTTGAGAAAATAGTGTTGAGCTGCCTTCTTGAATCTCTGCAGAACACTTGCTGTGGGTTGATCCACAATGCTGGGAGGGAAGGAATTGCACGATTCTGACCCAATGACTGTGAAGTAGTGGTGGTATATTTCCAAGTCAGGGTGGTGAGTGGCTTGGAGGGGAACTTGCAGGTCTTGGTGCTCCCAAGTAACTACTATCCTTGTCCTTCTACCTTGAAGTGGTCATGGGTTTGGAAGATGCTGCGTAAGGACATTTGGTGAATTTCTGCAGTGCATCTTGTAGGTAGTACACACTGCTGCTACTGAGCACCTGCGGCAGAGAGTTTGAATGTTTGTAGATGTGGTGCCAATCAAACGGGTTGCTTTGTCCTGGATAGTGTAAATCTTCTTGAGTGCTGTTGGAGCTGCACTCATCCAGGCATGTTGGGAGTATTCCATCACACTCCTGACTTGTGACTTATAGATGGTGGATAGACTTTGGAGTGTCAGGAGGTGAGTAACTTGCTGCAGTATCCCTAGACTCTGACCTGCTCTTGTAGCCACTGTGTTTATATGGTGAGTTCAGTTGAGTTTCTGGTCAATGGTAACCCCAAGGATGTTGACAGTGGGAGATGTAGTAATGGAAATACTGTTGAATGTCAGAGGATGTTATTTAGCTTGTCTGTTATTGGTGATGGTTATTGTCTGGCATTTGTGTGGTGCGAATATTACTTGCCACCTATCGGCGCGAGCCTGGATATTGTCCAGGTAAAAACAATGACTGCAGATGCTGGAAACCAGATTCTGGATTAGAGGTGCTGGAAAAGCACAGCAGTTCAGGCAGCATCTGTGGAGCAGTAAAATCGACATTTCGGGCAAAAGCCCTTCATCAGGAGTACAGTATTCCCGATGAAGGGCTTTTGCCTGAAATGTTGATTTTACTGCCCCTCGGATGCTGCCTGAACTGCTGTGCTTTTCCAGCACCACTAATTCAGACCCTAGATATTGTCCAGATCTTGTTGCATTTGAAAACAGACTGCTTCAATATCTGAGGAGTCGTGAATGGTACTGAACACTGCGATCATCGGCGAACATCCCCACTTTTGTCCTTGTGACAGAGGGAAGGTCATTAGTGAAGCAGCTGAAGATCATTGGGCCTAGGACACTACACTGAGGAACTCCTGCAGAGATGTCTTGAAGCTGAGATAACTGACCCTCCACCACCACACTTGGTGGTTGGCTTGGTGCCAACCAATTAACTTGTTGTTAATATACTGCCTTCTCCTAATTACCTTATGCAATGTTTCTATTTTAAAAATCATCCAATGTGAGTTTTAATTCCTCAGCTGAATGTGCCTCCACCACATTTCCAGGCACTGCTGATTGGCTTGCAACTTTTTTCTCTCAAATAACATTGGTTATTTTTGCAAAACATCTTAAAACTGTACCCTCTGACACTAATGGGAATAGTTTCTTCCTACCCAATCTGTCCAGACCTTCATGATTTTGAAAACTATTGTATCTCTTTCATAGCCTCCTTTGCATGGACAAAAGGCCCAGCTTCTCCAATCGATTTGTATAACTGAAACATTATCATAAACACCTTCTGCAACACTTTCTAAAACACTCATATCTTTCCTATTGGGAGGCGCCCCAGTACAGTACACAATCCTCCAGCTGAGGTCTAATCAATATTTGGTACAAGTTCATCACATTGTCTCTGCAGTTATACTCTACGCACACCTATTTATGAAGCCTTGAATACTGTATGCTTTACTAAGAGCTCTCTCTACTGTCCTGCCACTGTTCATGTTTTATGTACAGATATACACATGTCTCTCTGTTCCTGCACACCCTTTAGAGTACTACCCTTTCGCTTCTACTGTCTCCAAGTTCTTTATGCCAAAGTGCATCACCTCACACTTCTCCACACTGAAGTCCATCTGTCCTCTATCCACCCTCTCCAGCAATGCATCAATATCATTTTGAATTTTATACTATCCTCCTCATAGTTCCCAATTCTCCCATGTTTTGTGTTATTGCCAAACATTGAAATTGTCCCTTATACGCCAAGGTCTGGATCATCACCATTCTGACTTGGAAATGTATCACTGACCTTTCAGAGTCACTGGATCAAATTCCCTCCCGAACAGATTGTGGGTCTACCTACATCAAATGAACTGCAATGGTCAAGAAGGTAACTCGCCACCAGTTTCTGAGGGGCAGCTGGTGATGGGCAGTAAATGCTGGCCCAACCAATGGGCACCCAAATCCCATGAGTCAATAAAAAATGAAATCTGTCAAGCAGGCAAATTAAGGATGCCAATCATATCACTGAGAGAACCCCACAATAAACATTTTCCAGTCTGAAAAATACTCATTAACTATTGCTCTCTGCTTTATATCTCTCAGCCAATGTTGTGTCCATTTTGCTACTGTCCCCTTTAATATAGGACGTCTAATATTCCTGGTAAGTCTGTTGCGTGACACTGTACTGAACACCTTATGGAAGCCCGAAACATCACATCACTAAACCTCTATGTTAATTCTACAAAACATGATTTTCAACATTGATTCTTCCGAATCATTCCACATTTTACCATGTGATTATTAATTCCTGAACAATAGTTTTGAGAAGCTTCTCTACCACCTGAGTTAACCTGATTTGGTCTGTAATTGCTGGGCCAATTTCCCTCTGCTCTCCAAGCAGCTTATCGTGCTCGGTATCCCTTCCGCTCACTTTCACTTTTATGTTGTAGACTCAGAGGAATGAAATTTACTGCACCCATGTTTGGGTGAAAATGGTTTGTGCATAAGTCTTGAGGGCAAGCCAAACTTCTTCAGCACATGCCATGCCATTAGCAATTCACAGCTTTAGCAAGTTGCAGGAAGGACCAAATGCTTTTACAACTGCAGCAAGGGCCAGTAGAAATCTATCTACAATCAAACTCATTGACAATCCATTTGAACAGCACTGATGTCCAGGATTTAGGGTGAGGTCCTTTCAATTAATGACCAAATCTGAGGCTGTTAAACTGAAGGCATTAGCTAAAATGTTCAACTTCAAATTGGCAATACAGCTGTCTAATCTGTTACACCTCTCTGCTGAATGTACAAGCTGCTTGCACTGCATCCATCCGATGAACACTGCAAAAGGGATGTCAACATGCACACAAAAAATGGCACAGAGGGCAATTAACACGAGAAGTCTGCTAGAGTGCTGTGGGCACCATTTGAAAGCAGAACAATACACTCAGCACTGAAAAATTAGGTGTACAGGAACCAAGTTTTGCATCCAAAGTCTCAAGGATCTACAAGGCCAAAAAACAATCCGAGAACAAATAAGTGATCTTTTTTCCCTCTCTCTGACAGGATGGTTGTATAAAAGAGTATATATTGGGAATTTACACTTGTGCCCCTTACAATTTAATATCTATTCACTTTGAAGCTTTTAATTACATCAATGATACATTTTCTTCATGTGTTCATTTTGTCACTTATACACAAAGGTACAAAGAAAAATACACAAAACTTTAGATTGTGCTTTGCTTAATCTCTATTCATTTTGTAGTCTATTAGTCAACTATCTGCTTTTGAGCTATTATGTAAAAGGAGTTCCTCAAAACCCTTTAACTGAAGAGTAGGTGTTGATACTCCGTTATTGACCTAACTCGGAGGACTGCCAGTGATTAGTCAGATGAATATTATTACAGAACACCTTGACAGAGCTGACTCAGAGGTTTCTGGAGCTTCCAACTGAATAATGCACAAATGATTTATTGTTTTGTTCTGATCATTGGTTCCAGGAATTAAGCAGCACACTAAACCCAATCTTGGCATGTTGGCAAGATTCAGTCATCTTGGGGAGAAGACATCTCTTATAAAAAACACTTGCTTTTATATAACACTTTTCATAACCTCAGGGCATCCCAGACCACTGTCCAGCAAATTCAGTTACAGAGTCATCAAGATGTACAGCACAGAAACAGACCCTTCAGTCCAATTTATCCATGCTGACCAGATATCCTAAATTCATCTAGTCCCATTTGCCAGCATTTGGCCCATATCCCTCGAAACCCTTCCTATCAATATACCTATCCATATGCCTTTTAACTGTTGAATTGAACCAACCTCCATCATTTCCTTCAGCAGCTCATTCCATATATGCACCACCCTCTGTGTGAAAAAGTTGCCCCTTAGTTCCCTCTCACCATAAACCTCTGCCCTCTCGTTCTGGACTCCCCCATTTTTTGGAAAAGACCTTGTCTATTTACCCTATCCATGCCCTTCATGATTTTATAAACCTCTATAAGGTCATTCCTCAGCTTCCGATGTTCCAGGGAAAACAGCCCCAGTCTATTCAGCCTCTCCCTTTGACATGTAATTGTTGCAACATGGGAACGGTGATCATGAAATCACCCAGTGATAACAATGTGATGATTATCTGTTTTAATAACATTGGTTGATGGACAAATATTAGCTGGAATACTGAGGCTCAATCTTTGGCTTGTAAAGTCAATTAGACAGTTTAGACTGCTTTTATTCCAAAACCAGCATCACTGAAGTAGATTATCTGATTCAATTATGTCATTTTATTTGTGGCTTTCACTGTGTATATATTGGGCATTGGGTTATCCTTTATTTGAAGAGTCTTAAACCAAAGCTAGTTTAAGCATTGTGAAGTGCTTTGAAATATTCTATCAATGTGAAAATTACTATAGAAAGGCAAACAATTTATTTTCTCTTTCTTAATATCTTTGCTTCTGGTCTCTCTTCTCCTATAGATAAGATCTGAAATGTTATTGACATTTGAAGGCTTTATATACTTACATTTGCAATATATAAAGTCTTGTTAGCATTTTCACTTCTTTGCAGAGATTATTTTCAACATTTTGAACTCCACAACTGATGTCAAAACCATCACCTTCATGATTTGGAGACATGCTGGTAATTCTGTATTGGGTGGTCTTGAAGTCACAATTTGGGTGGATAATGGGTTACTCCCTGTCTGCAGTAGAGATCTACACCTGAATGTAATGTTACTTTACATTCCTGAAGTCATTAATAAGAACAACCTGCTTCATTACCTCATCTTCATTCACCTTGGATATAATTACTTTGTAAAAATTTTTGACAAAGATTTTTTTTTAGTTTAAGGGTTTTCAGTTTACTGTCTTTCCAACAAAAGCTATTTTTCTGACTTATATCTTCTCAATATTTTTTGTAGGGTAATTGATGCATCAGCAAGAAATAACTGTAATCAAGATGAAGCTACCATTTAATTAACTATAATGTTTGGCACTAACCTGAATATTTTTAAGGCGTATACATTTGTATGTCTTAAGTCATAACAAGTTACCACATTACTTCCTAAACAAATATAGCACCACGTGCAATCTCACAGTCTTTCCAGCTCAGTCACCAATACACGGATCTCTCACGTTCCCACTCGATTGAATCAAGCCCTGAGTTATTTTCATTGGCAGCTATATTCCATGTGACATCCCCAGATACAGTTAACAAAGATAAGAAATGCATCTAAGAACACTTTCATTCAGGTCACATTTGTCCCAGTGGCACTGAATTTATTTTCAACCGAGCAGCAGCAATGTTTGCTCATAACCATATCCTCTTTTGCATGCCTGAGCTGTTTATTTCTTTTCTCAGATTCAGTCCTCTTTAGCTTGATCAAACCTCATTTGCCCAAGAGATTCTGGAATTCTATATTTCTTCTTCTACCAAACAGAGTATTGATTTTCTTTTTCAGAGGGGTTGGTTCTCTCTAAACACAGTAGGAGTTTGATTACTGTCCTTCTATAACATCTCTTTATATCCCCATCTGTGTGCTGATTCCTTTACTTTTGCTACTGCACTTTATATTGGATTCTGTTCTTACATTCCTTCCTATTGGTACTGCTTCCAGATCAAGGGTTGATAGGTGACTTGGATCAGTATGTATTTATCCAAGAAAATTACAACTGATTCCTTTACAATTGATACAAACTCTTTATAATACCTTCCAAATATTGTTAAAATTAATTACAAATTTCATAGACAGTTTACATATTTCTCTACTGTACTGCATTTGAGTCGAAGGTCACCACATTTGATACATTTAGGCAAGTTGCATATGCAAAAACAATATAAAATAAAGCATATAGCTATTAAAAGGGTGGAGGAGCACTGAGACCTTAAGATGTATAAGCACATATGTTGAAGGTGGCAGGGCAGGTTCAGGACGTTACTATAAAGGCATGCAGAATCCAAGACTTTGTAAACAGAGACATAGCATGCTAAGGAACAAAGATACAGTGAACATCTAGAAAACACTGGTTCAGAGTCAGCTGGAATATTATTTCCAATTCTGGCCACTATACTTCAGGAAGGATACGAAGGCATTGGAGACAGTGCAGAAAGGATTAACAAGTATGGTTCCAGTGACGGGGCACTTCAGTGAAATGAACAGATTAGAGAAGCTGGAACTATTCATATTCACAAAGTTGTTACAATGCAGAAGGAGGCCATTCAGCCTACTGTAGCTGCACCAGCTCTCCAAATGAACATAATGACATTCTCCTTCGTTCTTTCTGTATCTCTACATATTATTCCTTTTTAAAAAGCTATCTAATTCTCACTTGAATGTCATGATTGAATCTGTCTGCATCACAATTACAGGCAGTGTATTCCAGATTCTGATGACTCACTGAATTACAAAAAAGGTTTTCCTCATGCTGTCTTCAGTTTTTTGTCATTCATCTTAAATTAGTGTTGCGTGTTCTCGACCCTCTTTTCTAACTGCGCTGTTAAGGTTCCTCACAACTTTTCACAACTCAGTCAAGTCTCATCTCAAGTTCCCCTTTTATCATGTGAAGAAAGTGATATGAGAATTTCCTTATAGGTGAGTGGTTAGGATGTGGAATGCACAGTCAGAGCATGAGTGAAGGCAAATTCAATTATGTCTTCCAAAAGGAATTGAATAATTGCCTGAAGAGTGGCAAGGTTTTGAGAAAAAAGTGATGTGGCACAAACTGGTTTGCCCTCGTGGAGAAATGGAAGGCTTGAAGAATCAAATATTCTGTTTCTGCACTGTAATATCTAAGATTCATTCGAGAAATGATTCTTTGCCAAAATGTAGCCAAATGCATGTTGTAGCTGCTATATGTCACTATATATAGAGTGTAGAGATTTTCTATCTGGAAGCTGAAACAGAGTAGGAAGGCATAGTCTGTCACCATGGCAATAGGAATAATAAGATTCAATAATTAAAGCATAATGGCACTAGCAAGGAAATTTCATAAATACACTGCAACTTTTTGACCAGATGTCTTAGGGCACAGAAACAGCAACTTTTATAAAGTATTTAAACTCTTACCTTTGCAGAGATTAAACAAAAATGCAATCAATCTAATTATTTCATTGTCTGTTTTATGTATACAGTATTTAGAAGTAACTGAAAATTTTGAAACATTATTTGAAATGCAATATAAAATGTAACCCTTGAAGTAGGTTAACTCTTCAAGCAGATACTGGTCATTTTATACATAAAGGAATAGAACTGATAATAAATTTATTGGTTGCACAGATTCTGGGTTTAATTTTAGCCACTTTACAATTATATTAAAAATATTTATCTTAATCATATGTCAATCTGGATCATGAGATTCTGTCGATGCCAACAAGATTAATATTGCACTTGCAAACTGAGCAGATTACTAATACTCATCCTCCTCCTACACCCTTAGGGCTCTGAGTTGTTCATGTTCTGTATCTCGGCAAGAACATAAAAAAACATGGATTGATGAAAGGCAATTTGATTTACCAATCCTGCTCCACAGACTATGTATTGTCTATTCTAGCATGGGCTGTACTGTACCTATCTACTGTACTGCAGAAAAGCTTCACATTAGTCCGCCTTAATCCAAAAACTCAAAGAAGGCAAAATGCAAAATATTATCCTCCTCATACCTTGCTTCTTATATCTCGATCAGACCTGGCCTATCAGCACAATGTTTCTGACATTTCCTTTTCTTCATTTGACGATTCTCCCCAGGGTGGTTGACAGGGCCGTCAAACATGGTGACCCATTTCCTGCACTTCTCGCCCACCCTTGCTCTCCCTCCTGGAACTATACATGCATTTCTCTCTTCAGCCTGTTACAGTGTTCCAGTGAACTCAATGCAAACTGGAGGAAAGCACCTCATTACTGATCACTTTACAGCTTTCTGAATTCAACACTGACTTCAATAATTATGAAATCAGTCCTCCATTGGTCAAAATCCTGGAATTCCTTTCTTCATAGAATTGTGAGTAATCCTATGCCCTAAGGACTGCAGCAGTTCAAAAAGGGGACTCACCTTCACCACTTTTTCCAGGGCAATTGTGGATGGGCAATAAATGCTAGCCCAGCCAGCAACACCCACATCCTCTGAATGAATACAAAGAACATCTCATTTCATCACTTCTGAATTATGGTTATATTCCACTCAATTAGCTCTATTTCTCTCCATAGATGCTGCTTGACCTGCTCAAGTATCTCTAGCGCTTTCTTCTTTTGCTTCAAATTATTATCCAGTTTTACCTCTCAGCTGTTCAAACTGATTTATTGTCCTACACAAACACTGGCCTCCCATGTGTGTCAGCAATATAAAGATAAAGTCACCATAGTCCTGCTCTCTCATTAGGGAGAGATGATGAATGATGGTAAAAACTGTGGGTCACCACGCTTCAGGCAAACAGAGAGTCCCCTTCATGACATCCTCAGCCAGGTTGGGAATTGATCCATGTTGGCATTAACACTGCATCACAAACCAGCCATCCAACCAACCAAGCTAACATGAACATTACAGCACCATAGAATATTTCATCTCTAAGCCTGTATTATTAATCTTCAATTAAATTTTCAAGCAGGTTTTTCAATTCTTTTCAGTGAAGCATCCTAAATAGCAGCCTATCTCATATTCTTAAAATATTTGAGAAAAAGATCTCTTCTAGAAATATTCCAAAACACTTCGTAAACAATGAATTAATTTGAAGTGCAGTTAAGGGAAGTTATGCAGGCAACATGCAGTCATTTAATTCACAGCAATATCCTGCAAGTAATTAAATAGTCACTTCATCTGATTGGGCTGGATAAAAATAAAACAAGATCTTTTATTTGTTAAATAATACCAGGACTTAGGCAACTGCTTGGTTTAGTGAATCACCGAAAAGAATAACACAATTGGCATTGCGTTCAAATGCCAAGTACAATTTAAGGAAAAGTCTTTTGATTATGGAGCTTTTGTGGCATAGTGATAGTTGCCCTATCTCTGAGCCAGGAGCTCTGGCTTTAAGCTCCACTCATTTAGAGGTACATAATAGCAGCTCACAGGTTCATTAGGAAGTACCATAAGACTGAGTCATTAATAAACTCTAACTGTGGCACGGTAGGTCAGTGGTTAGCACTGCTGCCTCACAGCACCAGGTACCAGGGTTTGATTCCAGTCTCAGATGTGTGGAGTTTACACATTCTCTGTGGATCTGCTCTGGTTTCCTCCCACAGTCTAAAGATGTGTAGGTTAGCTGAATTGGCTATGCTGAATTGCCTATTGTGTTCAGGGATGTGTAGGTTAGGTGCACTAATCAGGGGTAAATGTAGGTTAATGGATCTGGATGGGATACCATTCGGAGGGTCAGTGTGGACTTATTGGGCCAAAGGACTTGTTTCCACACTGTAGGGATCCTAAAAAGTGAGAGCAAAGGTCAGAATTTTACAAACTAACCAATATCAATGATTTCCTTTTTTTTTAGCAATTTCCTTCAAATAATTGGTTATAATGGTGAAGAAACAGCTGCAGTTTAGAAATCCATGCTGATTGTCCCTTTAAAAGCTTACCGTATGTGATATATAGTCTGGAGCCTTCCAGTTCCTATAACCAAGACAGGTTTTAAACAATTGAGTTAATCTGAGCTTCACATTTGTGAAATCTTATCAAATGCCTTTTAAAAATCTATGGCAATTACATTTGAATACAGTTGAGTAGAAAGTCCCTCCTGGGAGAGTTTTATGAAACAAACATTAACATCCACTGGACTGCTGCTGGTTAACTTATCAGCTCCAAGAATACAAGCTTATTTATAAAAATAGGAAAACTGCAAGAAAGTGTAACAGGGAAAAGATTAGTGAGCTACAAGGGATAGGGTTAGGGTTTGGGGTGGGAACAATCAGGATGAGATAATAAAGGGCAGGCTTTTTTTGCCAACCATAACTAATTCTTTCAAGGAAATTTCAGACAGGTAAGGAAGTGCAGTGACATTGATACATTTGGAATTCAAGAACAGCATAAGAGACAGCTCCAGAGACCCGAGGTAATAAGATAGGTGTCGGTACAGATCAAAAGGATGGATGAGAGTTACAAATAAGTGAATATGAGTAAATAGATGTTCTCAGTTTGGAAAGCAACATTATGCCAGGGTGAAGAGACGTGGAATCTCAATTTACCTTCCTATACTTCATCATAGAGTCACAGAGTCATAGAGATGTGCAGCATGGAAACAGACCCTTTGGTCCAACCTGTCCATGCTGACCAGGGGTGCTAAGTACAGAGGAACCTTGATTATCCAAAGGACACGGTGGGGAGTATTTCATTTGGTTAATCAAATGCCAGATAATTGAATGCCGGATAACATTGTTTAGCCAAGCAGTGGACCTTGTAATCTTGCCAGATAATCCAATATTCAGATAATCGTGGTTTCTCTGTAAATCTAATTCCATTTGCCAGCATTTGGCCCTTATCCTTCTAAACCCTTACTATTCATATACCCATCCAGATGCATTTTAAATGCTGTAATTGTACCAGCCTCCATTACTTCCATTGGCAGCTCATTCCATAAACACACCATCATCTGCATGAAAAAGTTGCCCCTTAGGTATCTTTTAAATCTTTCCCCTCTCACCATAAATCTATGCCCTCTAGTTTTGGACCCCCCGCCCCTGTTCTGCGGAAAAGACCTGTCTATTTAGCCTATTCATGCCCCACATGATTTTATAAATCTCTATAAGGTAACCCCTCAGCCTCCAATGCTCTGGACATAATAGGCCCGATCTATTCAGCCTCTCCCTACAGCTCAAACTCTCTGACATTGGCAACATCGTTTTAAATCTTATCTGAACCTTTTCAAGCTTTATAACATCCTCCCCATAGAAGGGAGACCAGAAATGCAGGCAATATTCTGAAAGTGGCCTAATCAATGTCCTGTACAGCTGCAGCATGACCTCCCAACTCCTATACTCAATGCACTGACCAATAAAGGCAAGCAAACCAAATGCCTTGTTTACTAATCTATCTAGCTGCGACTCCACTTTCAAGAAAATATGAACCTGCATTCCAAGGTCTCTTTGTTCAGCAACACTTCCAGGATCTTACCTTTAAATGTATAATCCTGCCCTGATTTGCCTTTCCAAAATGCAGCATCACACATTTATCTAAACTGAACTCCACCTGCCATTCCTTGGCCATGGACCCATCTGATCAAGATCCCATTGTAATCTGAAGTAATCTTCTTCGCTGTCCACTACACCTCCAATTTTGGTATCATGTGCAAACTTACTAACCATACCTCTTATGTTCACATCAAAATCATTTATATAAATGATAAAACGCAGTGACCCAGTGCCAATCCTTGCGGCACACCACTGGTCACAGGCCTCCAGTCTGAAAAGCAACCCTCCACCACCACCCTCTGTCTTCTGTCTTTGAGCCAATTCTGTATCCAAATGGCTAGTTCTCCCTGTATTCCATGTGATCTAACCTTGTTAAACACTCTACCATGAGGAACGTTGTTTAACGCCTTACTGAAGTCCATATAAATCACATCCACCGCCCCGTCCCCATCAATATTCTCAGTTACTTCTTTAAAAATCTCAATTTCCCATGCACAACGCCACGCTGACTATCCCTAATCAGTCCTTGCCTTTCCAAATAGATGTAAATCCTCTCTCTCAGGATTCCCTCCAACAACCTGCCCACCACCAATGTCAGGCTCACCCTGGCCTTTCCTTAGCACCTTTCTTAAATCGTTGTGATGTTAAACAACAAAGAGAAACCCCATCCAATGAATTAATTTCCAAGCCTATCAAGAAATGCAACAGGAAATTATGTCTGCAGATGTGTGAATGGTTGCCTATAAGATGAACTGAACAAAAGAGATCAATGTTGACCCAATGGTTATGTTGAAAATGTAAATAAAGTTATTACTGGGATCTTCAGTTTTGTTGGCAATGTAAACCTGGTGGAATTGGATTAACTACTATTTGCGCATTCCACTTTTGTTTCTTTTCCATTTATCTAATACAACAACATTCACCTCCTACTCCAGCTATTGGGTGAAATTTTCCTGTCAGTGCCAAAAACCTCTCTGTGTCAGGAGTCCAGCAGTCCAGTGGTGACAGCTTCACAGGAGGAGATCTGAGATACACAACATTAGTTGTGGCCATTTATCAATTTATCATACTGCCCAGATCTCCCAAGCGGAAAGTTGCTACTGCAGCCATTTCATAGAGACAATTCTCTCTGCTAACACTGTATCTGATACAATTCGATCTGCTCCTACTCAGAGCATCTCTGTAGCATCGCTGATGTTTTTGCTGCTGAACCCATACTCCTCCCTATCCTCTAGCATTAGTAGGAATTGTGAGCCACAGTGGAAAGGAACCCCTTGGAGCTGGCAGGATAACGGTTGAGTGATTCACAGCAACTAGGAAGATGGTCAGGGTGGAGGGGAGCTGGCGCTGGTATCAAAATTATGAAGCAAACCGTTAACTGGTCTCACTGTTTTGATAGAAAGCCACAAGCAATATTTATATAGCACCTTTCACATCCACAGGCTGCCCGAAGTATTTCACAGCCAAGCAATTACTTTTTCAGTTAAATCAATGTGGCATGGCAATTTCTCACCAAGCAACAAGCAAAATAAAAAATTAGGTAATTTGCTTAGGAGAAAGTAGTAGAGGTTTTCCAATATGCAGGAGGGAGGACCCTTTTGTTCTTCTTCAAACAATCGCAGCATCTTTTGCAGACTCTTTAAGAAGCAATGTCAGGATCATGTTTCATTTGGAAGCTGCGTTTTTGTCGCAGTAGGCTCTATTTTAATATTCTACTGAAACGTTAGCCTATATTATATGACCAGTCATGGTGTGGTCTAGTAAAGCCTGTTCCTACAGCTGTATAACTGAGTGAAGAGAAAGCAACTATTTAACCAAGCTGATACTGTGGACAGTTGAGAGGGACAAAATTGTCAGTATTGTCATCATGTGATTAATTATTAATCTTCTTTAATTTAACAGACTCGCTAGTCTTTTTTTCATGAATTTAAGGTTCCATTGGAATGATATGGAAATGATTTTGATTCAAGTTCATTTGGTGTTTAGATAATAAACTTACCAACAATAATATCTCATCATAACTGCCTCGGAGATGGATGAATGTGCCTTTATTAAAAATTATGCTTGCTCCTGTTTGTGGACATGCGTGTGATTCAATGCGTGGTCACCATACAGGAAGCATAGAAATAACATGTAGACAGTGGTTCTGCCTGTCTAACATTTACAGGAATGTTATTGCTGAGTGGTATTGGAGAGAATTTATCAGGTGTAAACTATTGATTCCTTCTCTAAAATGTTAACTCCTTCCACTTTCCTATGAAGGTTTTCCGGGTCTGACATTCTGCTACAAAGCAACATTTTAAACTTACAACTTTTCCTTCTGTCACATGAAGAAAAGGATACAATGCTACAAACATTCTTCCAACACAAAATAGCGACCTGATACAGGCATATCACACCCAGGAAGGACCGAAGCACATTACTCAAGCCTTCTGTTTCTCGGTCAATTTCAAATTTCCAACTTTAACCTCTATCTATAATACGTAGAGAATTAGCAACTGCTAAATTGACAGAGTCAGGTTTGGGTCACCTTGTATTGGCTCATCTCATCCTCAGGAGTCTCCTATTAAGACACAACACCAAAGGAACCTTTTCAATGCATAGTGCAGGAAAAGCTACCTGGGCTACTATGACAACAAGAGCAAACAAGAGAATAAAGTAAGCACTGGGATGCTAAACCTGACCTGCACACATACTTGTCAAATTTAGGGCATTAACATTTGATTATACAACAGGTTGACTGTACATATTTAGTGCCCCTCATGTAGAGTTAGAAAAGGAATATGGTCTGCATCAATGAAAGTGAGGCTCTGTTTGGATTTATTGTTTGATGCCAGTGCATCAATCATGGAAGGCTAGTATGCAAGTTCCACAAGCAATTAGGAAAGCTAATAGAATGTTGTCTTTTATCATGAGTGAAACTGAGTACAAAAGTAGCAAAGTCATGCTTTGATTGCACAGGTCAGAAATCGACAACACCAGTGTATCGTCCAACAGGTTTATTTGAAATCACAAACTTTTGGAGCATTGCCCCTTCATCAGTGCTCCAAAAGCTTGTGATTTCAAATAAACCTGTTGGACTATGACCTGGTGTCGTCTGATTTCTGGCCTTGCCCACCCAGTCCAACACCGGCATCTCCACATCTTAATTACACAGAGTATAAGTGACATCATACTTGGAGAACTGTGTGCAGTACTGGTTATTCCATTTAAGGGAGGATAGTAATGTGTTGGAAACAATTCGGAGAGGTTTTGCCGCATTAATACCTGGAGCAAGTGTGTTCTCATATGAATAAAAGGTTGGACAGGCTCAGCTTGCATCCACTAGGGCTGCAAAGTGTTCGGTGCAACTTGCTTAAAGTAAACATTAAGGGATGAGGAAGCATTGTAATAATGTCTTTAGGCTAATAATTCAGATCCCTAGGAAAATGATCTAATGATATCAGATCAAGTCCCACCATCACAGATGATAAAACTTGCACTGAATAAAAATCTGGAATTAAAATAATAATGAGCCTGATTGTAACCACTGTTGATTGTTGTAAATACCCAACAGCTCCCTAAGGTACTTTAGGGATGACATCTGCCATCCATACCTGGTCTGGCTTAAATGTGGATTCAGAGCCACAAGGATGTGGTGGACACTGAACTGTCCGATGAGCAATTAGGGATGGCTGAGCCAGTAATAGCCACATCAATGCATATAGAAATAAAAAAATCTGAGGGGGCTTGACAGGGTGCATGTGGAAAGGATGTTTCATCTTGGAAGAATCTAGAACTAGGGATAACTGTTGTAAAAATTAAAGGACTCACCCATTTATGACAGAGTTGACAAAATTATTCATTTTCTCTCAGAGGGTTGTACATTATTAGAACTCTCTTCTTCCAAAATTGGTGGAAGCAGAGGCCTTGATTATTTTTAAGGCAGGAGTAGATTGATGTTGATAAGCAAAGGCTTGAAAGATTATCCGGGCTAGGTGGGAATATAGGTTACAGGTCTTTCTGCTCCAATGCACATTTCATCAATGCGAATTGGCTGTAATGCGATTGACAAATAGGGGTCGCTGTTTCTAAAGCGCAAACTTTTAAAACGTGTGTTAGCTAAAACACGATTGCATTGCCAACGCTTTAAGTGTTATCTTTATTGTGCAACTTTTATATGGCGCTGAGTCGCAAAAGATGCAACCGTTGCTTTACAGAAGAACTACCTGCAATCGGATCCTAATGAATGGCTGAGCAAGCTTAAGGGGGAGAGTGCCGACTCTTGGTCTGAAATGTGTATGTATGGAAAACAAAATATCTATGACAGCCAGTCATCTGCAGATAGATTTTGTAGCTTTTCCTGTCGGAGGAACACGGGAACAGGAGTAGGCCCTTCAGCCCTTTGAACCTGTTCCACATTGTCCTTATGTCCTGCCTGCAGGGATTTGTTATCCAACTGTGCCTACTTAGGCTCTGTCACATCACAAGGCTGTACAGAATGCAACTGATGGGAGTGATAGAAAACTCTTTTGAACATGCACCCTGACAAGCCAACATCATCTGAAATATTGCTTCAGGATAATTAAACGTGTTTCTTATCATCCTCACAGCCCATGTACCTTAATGTAGCTCTGTTCTGCTAATGTTAATTGCCATGACTGGCTGATTGGGTTTCATAAGCAATGATTCCAGAAGCCAAGTTGCACCACAAAGCAAACAAACATGTATTTTCTGTACTTAATGGGAGTACCAATGAACTCTTCCAAACAATGAAGCAATAATAGCTCTTGCTGTCCTGAAAACAATCATATTGTTGATAAAGACCACATGAGAGCGACCAATAATGCCTTAGACCCTAGAGAATCCTGCTACAGAGGAGGATGACACAACTTTTTCATGCTGCTACAGATTTTCCACGGAGAATGTGATGAACTGAGTCATTCTTGCAAGCAATCCAATAGAGATCACCTTTATGCACCATAGCACTACAAACAGAAATATATGACTGATATTCCATGTGGCACCATGGAAAAATCCAGCTTAAAATTAAATGGCATGCAATCTTTTGCAGCCACTGGCTGTGCCATATCTGTCACAGAATGCAGCTGAAGGTCAATCTGCAACATGTAACGACAGTAAGTTATAACTTGACTTTGTGGAGAGTGGTCTCAAAATATGTAATGTGTCAGACAAATCTCGGTAATTACTCATTCAAATAAAATACAAGCAAGATGGTAACAATGGTAATGCATACTCTTCAGCAAATATCCTTTCTTCACATAACATCAAAGGATTCCTCTTAATATTTTTGTTATCTAGAGGAGACCCACATTGTTAGCTGAAATGACACCAGAAAGAGTGCCATCCAAAATAAGACAAGGGAATTGCTAATGTTGGAGATCTGAGACACACAAACCAGACATTGCTGGAAATTCAGCAGGTCTGGCAGCATCTGGGGAGACAAAACAATTAATGACTTGAGTCTAGGGACTCTTCTCCAGACCCTTCGGAAGAAAGGTCACTAGACTCGAAAAATTAACTCTGTTTTCTTACCACAGATGCTACGTGAACTGCAGAATTTTCCAGCAATTTCTGGTTTTGTGTCTCAAAGCATCATCACAATTGTCATATTAAAGTTAATCCTAACAAAATCGTGGTTGATATAGGCATATATTCCATATTTGCTTACTATTTCTGACTGGAATGCTGGTTCTCCCAATCCTTTGTGCACCTTGTTCAAAATTCCTAATGGTACATCCTGGTTCCCACCCTGTCGGCAAGTTAGTTTAACGATTTCCCAACAACACGAGCGAATCACCTCATGAGGACTTTAGTCGGCCTCTCTGTTAAGGTTCAGCCTGTCTCTTTTGTATTGGTCCACCTCCCACAGACTTGGTTTTGTGTTAAACAAATGAAGTATTTTGCTGTAACAATCACTATCGACCATAACGGAAAATAAGAAACCCAGTAGAAAAAGAAAACGAAGAGTGCAGACAAGCATCACCTAGGCAATGGGAACAGCTAGGCCTGGGGGACTTGGATCTCTTTAAAGTGTATCAGGTGAGCTGCAGTTTCACGACCTGCACATTCTCCAATGCAGCTTGCCAACAAAGCAAATACAATGGTGAATATTGAAGTAGTGCAGTGCCCAGCTAAGTCCTTACAGGAAAATGGAAAGGAAGGCCATCAGCAAGTCATTGCCAATTCAGAGTGATGCTACGGCTTAGGAGAATTTATTGCCAATATATGGCAATGGACACCTTCTCTTAGAAAGGGTGGCTGAATTTTTAATACTGATCCTAAGGCAAGCAGTAGGTACACGATACTCAAACTGTCTAATGCTGATGAGGCACCTCTGCAGCACCTTAACTGATGTGACATTGGAACTTGTGCCAAAACTGCTGAGTCACTGGAGGCTGTCTTCCTACATTGGAACTTTACATCTTGGTTTTCCATTCCAAATATAAATGCAATGAAATGAATTTCACCTTCATAAGCTTGTTTCACAGAGAGAATGATGTAGTCACTGTTCATTTAATCTTCCAGATAAATGACCAAGCATTCATTCAATTTTTTAATGTTAAGTTTTCTTTAAAAATCTTACTGAAAAATCTTAATTTAATAAATGCTTGGATCAGAAATAAACCCTAATTTGCATTGAATTTTGAATCTGGCTTTGTGCCTGTGTACTGATGTGGAGAAGGATGGAAGGCTTTCAGTTTGTTGTACTATCTGTCCAGTTTTCCAACTTCAGGGTTGAATCAGAGGCCTTATTGAATTTCACTAATGGTCAGGTACTTTCACAATGTTGTGTAACCAGGTACAGGTGCCAAAGCAAGGAATTCATCTTTTAAAAAAATGAAGTTCATTATTAAGTTTGTAAGAAATTTATGACCACATTTCCCTATTCATTTTCCATGAGCAATCACTCAGTATTTGGAAAGTTGACAGTGTTCAAAATTACCATACCAAATAACTCTGAAAATTCAGCCAACACTAATTTCTCTAAAGCAGACGCTATAAAGATTGACAAGCGTCCTAATATATTTTCCCACTCTGACACAGTACTGCTTTCGTAGATGCCAATTATGTTTAAAATCATTGAAAAAAACTTACTAATCACCATATTTAATTAGTCACAATTCCCATACTGAGTTGCATAAAAATAAAAGTGTCAGATTTCCTGATGGTCAGCTAGGAAAACGTTAAGGTGACTTGGTCTGTAGTTATAAAGCAGGTTTTTGAATAACAGTTTTAGTGTGCAAAACACAACCAGTCAAACATAAGGGAGACATCAGTCTTATAAGTTACATTCTGCTGCCTTTGAAAAACTGATTATAAATTTTAGAACTAGAATCCTTATTGTGTGGAAATAGGCTCTTCAGCCCAACAAGTCCACACCGAGCCTCCCAGCCAAACCCATTTCCCCATTACTATACGTTTACCCCTGTCTAATGCACCTAACCTACACATCCCTGAACACTATGAGCAATGTAGCATGGCCAATTTGTTTAACCTGCACATTTTTGGATTGTGGGAGGAAACCCACACAGACACAGGGTGAACGTGCAAACTCCACACAGACAGTCACTCAAGGTCGGAATTGAACTTTGGATCCTGGTGCTGTGAGGCAGCAGTGCTAACCACCAAGCCACTGTGCTACCAAGCTGCCGATATAACATCAAACCCCCTCCCATCAGGGAATTTAACTCAGGTCGCCTGTGTGACATGCAGGGATACTAACCACTATACTAAATTATACCAATTTATGTAAATATACAGAAGTTAACCTTGCTGGCAATGATATTGCATCATTAGGAATTAATGAATAGGAGCATTCACTTTCAAATGAAGTCTAAGTTTACCTCGTGGTCAGTAGAATGAATAGATTGTCTCACCACTCTTTATAATTTGCTTCACTGTGAACCAGAGCTATATTCCAACCCTACATAAAGTGCATACTTTATGTGAGAAAGCCTTGTTGAGGGGCTCCATGCGAACTGACTTTTATGAGCTTGGGAAAGTGAATAGTTCCATACACTAGTATCATATTGCCATGTTCACATTGATACATATATCTGAGACTGCTCTACAATAACAGTAATGTGGCAGTAATACAGCTTAAAATTTCAAATTGAAGCCATAAGTTTTCTTTTATTTGCTCATGGGATGTAAGCATCACTGGCTGGGCTAACATTTATTGCCCATCCCTAACTGTCCTTGAACTCAGTGACTTCTGAGGCCAAGGAAGGAGAGTATTTAAGAGTCAACCATGTTGCTGTAGGTCTGGAGTCACATATAGGCGAGATCAGGAAAGATTGCTAACTTCCTTCCCTGAAGGACATTAGTGACTAAGATGCATATTAATAATGTTTACTTGGTCACCATTGCACTACCTTTCACTTCTAGTTATTCATTGCACCTCAGAATTACTTCATTAACTTTGAGATGTCCAGTGGTCACAAAAATGTGCTCAGAGAGTCGTTGTTTATGGCTGGTGTAACAATATGCACAACGGAACATCATCTGCAGTCTATGGAACTAACAATCTGATCTAATCCAAATGTTTTACCTCAACATGAACTCTAGTTTCGATCCATTTTTTTTCCCCTGATGACCAACTGTTTTATCTCCAAATTTAGAAAGGCTACAAGATGATTAAAAAATCAGTATTGGCTTCCACTAACTATTCTGTAATCAGCTAGTAAAGAAAATTGTTAGATATTGATGGTGGCTCAAGTTTAGGCACCTTGCTGTAAGTACCACACAATTGGTTGGTGGAACCAATGTTCAGCAAGAATTGGAACTAATGCTTCATTTAAGTAGCATAATTGAGCTACTAGCCTCTGTCCCATCTCCAGAGGCAGTGTACCCAAAGTCAGAGATCAAGCTTAGGACCACTTGTGCGGTAGCAATGGCTCTCAAGCAGGTTTCCAAATAGAATAAAGAAAAGATGGGAGCAGTTGCAGGTGAGCAAAAATCTCCTAGAGTGTTCCTTCCAACTCTATGTAAAGGTAATTAAAACAAAAATACTTACTGGTTGATAAAGACCACTTAGTGGATTGGCTTTGGCATGACTCCTCAATTTAAAGTTGACGGATGTTGCTGAGAGGTCCTTCAAGAGGCCAAGAATGATAATCATTTGGAATTTCAATAAATTGTATGTATATGAAGTTGTCTCAGACATATTTTAGGCACAGGACATAGCCCTGCAGAATTGGTCTCTTTCTGACCCTGTTTTACACCAAGAAAATGGGCACAATGAAAACCATTTTTTATCCCATTGGTTCAATGCAATCCTCTGTTAATATGTTACATGGAAATCAGCATTTATGAATTCAAAAGCATAAAAAGTAGGCAACCCAGATTATTTCATAAAATGAACATACAGCTTTAGATATATAGATTGTGAATTTCATAAGTATAAATGCTAAAGTAAAAAATACTTGTTACATCATGGAAATGTCATTCAAAGAAAAATGGAGGACCAGCTGAGCAGGGAGAAAATATGCAGCAGTTTATAAGATGGAACATTTTGCAAAAGATTAAATTTACAAAAAGTTTGTTTTAATGTCAAATTTGTCACGTTAGGTCTTGAGTACACCTGAATCACAATTAGATTACTTCAGCACCACGGTGGATATGTTCTACCCTGTGTTAATAGGTGACTCATAAAAATAATGGTTTATTGATTGGCGTGTTTAATTCAGATTTAAATTATCATTACATCATGAATAATAGATATTCGACAGGGAGTTGTAATGCTGCTTCCAATCCAGGCGTGTCACTGACATCATAAGCCATGAGTACAACTCGTATGCTTTGTGAACATTAGCAATCCCCTTTAATTGAATCACAGTCCCAATTATATTTACATAAGTAGCCATTATGTATACTTCACTGTAATTATATATTTTCATTGTAGCATGTTCAAATTCAGTATTGAGATTAAAATGGAGAGAGCAGTAGGATCAAAAGATGGCAGCAACAGATTTAGAAAAAAAAAGTAACTGGGCAGCATTCTCAATAATATAAATTAAAGACAGAATTTAACAGAAGTGGGGTAAATATGCACAACAAATGGAGCCAAATTAGGAAAGAACCTGTAAGTACAGAGGTGCACAGTGATAGGAAAATTGTCTTTCAACCCTTCTCCATTATTCTATAAAATCATGATTGATCTTTCGCCTCAAGTCCATTTTCCTCCACTACCTCTGTATCCATTGGATCCCCTAAGATGTAAAATATATCAAAGTCAGTTTTGAATATATTAAACAAGTGAGTGTCTACAGTGCTCCAGGTTGAGAACTTCCAAAATTTAAAATCTTATACTGAAAACATTTCTTTTCATCTTAGTATTAAATTGCTGATCCATTATCCAGAAAATGTGTTGCCTTTGGTTGGATCTTATACTTTTGTTACGAAATACCAGTTGTGTCAAGCTTTTTTGGAGGGTTTTATTTGCTAATAGGCCTACAAAGTCCTCTCACCATTTCTAACCAAACTCATTATCTACTTAGACCAGCCATAATGGTGTTATTCTCGTCCCATTCTATCCCTGTCCTACAGCGCGCTGACCCCAGATCACTGTCAGGACATCCTGGAATGGAATGGCATCCATGGTGCCAGCTCCATCTTTAACAGCCCGTTGTGCACCCAGTCCAGTCAGTCCAGAGATGCCCTGCAAGGACGTGGCAGAGGAGGAAAATCTGATACCCTGCTTTGTGGGCAGCAACCTGGAGAACCAGCTTGGCTGGTGGTGCAGAGGTCTTCCTGTCCTCCCAGGAGCAGCAGCAGCAGAGGCCATCACACCAGATCATGACAGCCTGTTGCAAGGTTGCCACCAGGTTAGTGTAGTCTCAGCTGTCTGGAGGAATAAGGAACGTGGTGCTAGGAAAGCACAGCAGGTCAGGCAGCATCCGAGGAGCAGGAGAATCGACGTTTCGGGCATAAGGCCTTCATCAGGAATCCCCAAAACATTGACTCTCCTGCTCCTCGGATGCTGCCTGACCTGCTGTGCTTTTCCAGCATCATGCTCTCGACTCTGATCTCCAGCATCTGCAATCCTCACTTTCTCCTGTCTGAACAAATGCCCAATGATGTCGGGAGAAGGTCAATAACCTTCTCCACTTCTCCGGTGTAAATTTGAACATCTTCTCTTCAACACCTCACACCAACTCCATCTCTGTTACCCACTTCCCACCAAGGCTCATGTTCTACCATGCCCACTGTTGCAATGTCTTCCCTCATTTACTGTCACTGACCCCCAAACCCTGACACCACTAATTCTGAATGCCCACTGCACTGCCTGCTCACACTCCCTTGAGACACCTCCCCATCAACACCATAAATAAAATCTGTGCCACCCACTTTCATCACCCTGAATACCTACCTCGCTCTCATTCCTGAAGGGAAGCAGCCCCCCAGTAAGGTAGAAAAAGTCAAGACAGGCTGCCTGACTTTCAGCTCATCTGATACTGACCATCCTGAATGGCTTACTGACCATCTCCAAGCTCCTGACTGGTTCCAAGGCTTCCCTTGACTTACTCTGCCGGGACCCTGGGATTGCTAATGATCTTAGCAAATATCCTGACTTTGTGTCTGTGCTAAACAGCATGGCAATACAGCAGTACTAGTGCTGAGATTCTGGTATCTTCGTTTGAGGGGTCAAAGCACAAAACTGCAAGGTAAGGCAATGCATGACAAGGACGCTGTGAGCATCCAAGCAGACTCAGGGTGAGTGAGCACAATCCCAGCAACTGAAAAGACCAGAGATGCACACTGGTCCAGTCCATTAGCTGGTGAGTGTCCCTGACTGCCGTGTCATTGCTGCAGCATTACAATGAGAATTGCCAGTGCAACATGAGGTGCAACACTGAAGTGCTGAAGCATCCTTTAAGTGGACCGAAGATATTCCATGTGAGTTCTTAGAGGCTGGCACCAACTGGATGCCAATGTCTGGGTGTGGGGTGCAAGTGGACACGGGTGCACACACCTGGAGCCAATGGAGCTTGCTGAAATGTTGGTGCCCAGTACCCAACATGGGGGGTCCTTTGGAGGAAGTGGCGAGCTGAAATCGCCAGGCACCTCCTCTGATTTCCATGCCCAGAATTCTCGACAATCAGCATGTTTGGCAGAATTGGCTTGAGAGGAAGCTGAATGCTAATAAGACAATTTACTCCATTACTAAGGCATTTAACAAACTATGATCACCTTTACTTGGCAACTTGCCATTGTCAAGTGAGAAATTTGCCTCACCACTTCACAGTTGCATAAAAGATGAGGCGAGTTGCTCTCAATGGTAAGATTCTTGTGTGATTCCACTGCAGATCTCACTATATCCCATGTTGTTCAGACCCCATTTTGACACTCCAGCCAAGTAAGACAGGAATTCGATAAAGAGTCATATTGGACTCAAAACTATTTCTTTCCTCACAGATGCTGCCAGACCTGATGAATTTCTTGAGCACTTTCTGTTTTTAAAACAGCCTCTCAGAATTTTCCTTGCCAAGTCTTCCAAGAATTTTATATGTTTCAATGAGATCATCTCTCATTCTTCTAAACTACTGAGACTATATAGATCTGCTCTAAATTAATCTTTTTCACACAACAACCCTCTCACGCGGGGAAATCGACCAAGTGAAATCTTGCTGCACTCCCTCTAAAATAATTATGTCCTTACTTAGGTAAAGAAAACCAAACTGTAAACTGTACTTCAAGTATAATCTTACCAAAGCATTATATAATGACAATAAAATGTCCTTACAATTATATTCTAATCCATTTGAAACAAAATCTAATATGTGATTGGTTTTCTTCATTGTTTGCTGTACCTGGATTTTTTGTGATTCATTCACAAATCCCTTTGCATGCCAACATTTACAAATCTCACTTATGTAAAAATATTTTATTTTTCTATTTGCCCCACCAAATTTGACATTTGGCTACAATACACTCCACCTTCCACCTTCTTCCTCAACCTCTTTACCTTTCTGCAACCTCTTTTTATCCTCCTCTCAGCTTACATTCCCACCTAGCTTTGTATCATCAGCAAGTTTAAATACATTAAGGCCCACATGCTGATCCATATACCACTAATTATAACTTGCCTGTCTGGGAGTGAACCTTTTAGCTTTCTTTCCATGAGGTAAGCAGTAAAGCTAAAATATTACTTGCAAACTCAAACTAAAACTGTACAAAACCCTTTTACGTACTAGCTTATCAGGTGCTTTTTGAAACTTCAATATGCCAAATCTAATGATTCCCACTTATCTACCACGATAGCTGCACCATCAACAAAATTCTGATTGATCAGCCAACCATGATTTCCCTTTCATAAAATCAAGAAGGTAACAGATTCTAGCATTTTCCCAAATAATTATACTAGGTTAAATGATCTAGTGTCCCTCCTTTCTTGAATTGCCATGTTACATTTATCACCTTCCAATCCAAATGAACCATTCTTATCTCTAAGGTATTCTAGAAGTCAAAGCCAATGCAGGCACAATCACTGAAACCACTCTTTTGAAATCATAGGAAATGGACAATCATGACTAACAATTGGTCAGCATTTAGTCTCTTAATTTTTCTAGTGCCTAATTTTTATTGACATTTAAATTAATTAAAGTTGGTTGTGCTCATTAGACCCTCAGTTCCCATATATCCGTATGATTTTTTAAAATATCTATAACCAGGTAATTTAGTATCTCTGTCCTTTCTTTATTCCTAACTGTATTCTCCAAATACAAACACTATCTACTATGGGTGCTAGAAAGCTGAAATAACAGCAAACTTTGCTGAAAAAGACTCAGCAGAGTGAAGACAGCAACTGTGGAGATAAACACAGTTCCAGTTTTCTGACCCTTCATTGAAACAGAAGTCAAAGATTATGGAGACAGATGAGCAAAAAGTCTAGCAGCTTGAGGAAATTTGCCAAACACATTGAGTTAACTCTCTTAAGGCTAAGGTACAACAGTTGCTGTGTGCGATGAGTTTTCAGAAAATGCCTCACGGTCAGTAAGACACACTTTCTTATATTATTTCCAATGGAGGTATTTTAAAATATTATTTAAAAAGTTCATCTAGAGCATTAACCTATAGCAAAAATTGTTGTACGATAGATGTCATTCATTGACTCTGAAGTTGAGTTGTGGAGAGGGCACTCATTAGTTATTCTTCAAATCTTTGATATTCGACTTGTCCTTCTTGGTAAATCCTTAAAGCTTTGAATTTGATTGATCGAGCCATGCTGAACACACGAGGAACTGTACCAGGGTGAATTGCCAAAGCTCATTTTTGTGTTCCCTATATTCCTTTATATGGACTTGTTTAAGTTGATAGCACATTCACTAAGTCCCACTCTAGAGCTTGACAACAAAAATCAAGGCTGATACTCCAATGCAGTACTGAGGGAGCACTGCACTGCCCGAGGTGCTATTTTTTGGATGAAACATTAAACGAACATCTTATCTGCCTGTTTGGGTGGATACAAACCCCATGGCACCATTTCAAAGAAGAGATCCTCCTGGTGTCTTGGCCAATACTTACCTCTCAACCAATTTTGCAAAAATGCAGATTATCTGATCATTAACATGTTTGATAGAGTCTGAAAGCACAAATTTGTTGTTGCATTTCCTGTGACATCAAGGTTTAAACATTACTTTTTTGTTTACAAAATTCTTTGAGATGTCTGGTGGTCATAGAAAGTGCTACATAAATGCAGTCTTTCTTCTATTTACACATTTGCGCATACATATGCAAATTGTAGCATACCAACATAACTTTGAAGCTCTGTTTGAAGAAGTGTTTACAGTCAACACTCTAATATATTTTGCTCCCTTTCTGTGAGTGAGTGAATTACCTCTAAAGCATAGTGATTTCTTAGAAGTCAATACTCTGTGTCATTCTCTTTTTCCATAGTAAGTGGAGGCACTGAGGAAATAACTAGGGAACATAATCAGAAGAGCTGCATTGAATGATACAGACTGCATAAGCCGGGGTAGGGGGGGGGGGGGTGTGGGGGGAAACGACACTTCATTGCTGGGTGATCAACATGCAACCTTCCCAAGGTGTAAAGCATCAACTTTTATATTTGAGAGGGGAATGCCATATGGGCACCATTAACCTTGCTATCATTACAGAATGTGTCAAGTGCCCTGAAAGGTTGTCCTCTACCATAATTTATCCCTGAATTTATCCACAACCACATCTAAACTGGAGCCTACAATAAAATATATGGACAACTCTATCCACAGCTTCGATTCAGCTCCCTATTAGAGAGATCCAGTTGACTCAGACCCACCTCACAAGAATGTTCAGACTGTTGTGATTAAGACTTTGTGCTCCAATCTATAAAAGGCATTTTGCTGGGGGATGAAAGTCATTGAGCTGAATCGTATCAGCCATGCGGAGGAAGCTACAGAAATGGAAGAGTGAGGAATGTAACACGTTCCCATCTGTGAGAGAAGCAGGGTCAGACAAGCAGTAATCAGCAGCCAATTAATGACAATCCATTAGCCATTAAATGGGAGTAAATTGGTGATGGCACAGAAATCCTCCTGGCAGCAGAAAAGCAAGCCGGAGGCTAGAAAGGCCTTCTTTAATTACCTTGGGTAACAGAGAGCCATAGCTGGGATTGCTGACCTTCTTGTGGGCAGATTCTCTCTTTGCCATAATGGCTTCCCAGGTCTGGACACATCTATTCTTGCCAAATTTTAAAGATTTCATGAGGTCTCTTCACCTTCAGATGCCTTTGCAGATGGAGTATAATATAAGATAATGTTACATCACTCACAATTGGTTGGAGGAATGAAGATGGAATATTATTTCAATTAAGAGAGGCTGCAGAATGAAGCAATACCAAGTAGCTTGGGTGTCCTCACACAAGAATCAAAAAACTCTTGCATACAGACACAATGCATACTTAGGAAGGCAAATGGAATGCCAGTCTTATTGCAAGGTGAATGGAAAATAAAAGCAGGGAATGTGTGTAAATAAAACTGCACAGAACTTTAAGAGACTGCACCGAGAGTTTTTTTTTTGTTCTGTTTTCCTTAATTATGAAGGGATTTACTTCATTGTAAGCAGTTCAGAGGTGATTTACTTGGTTGATTCTTGAGATGAAATGGTTGTCTTACAAGGAAATATTGAGTTAGGCCTATACTGATCAGAGTTTAAAACGACGTTAAGTGTTCTTATTGAAACTTTTATTCCAATGGGTTTGACATCATAGATGCTGAAAGAATGTTCCTCCTTAGGGAGAAATCTAAAAGGGGGCACTGCTTCAAAATAAGTGGCCTCACATTTAAGACAAACAGGATAAATTTCTTCTCTTAGAGTGTTATTAACATGTAGAATTTTTCACCTAGAGAGGGGCTGAAGCTGGGTCATTGAATATATTTGTGGCTGAATTTGTCAGCTTTGTGATCTACAAAAGAGTCTAGTATATTGGGGAGTAGGCAGGAAAGTGGAGTCAAAGAATAATCAAATTCACCACAATCTCATTGAATAACTGAACAGTCTTGAGGGAGCGAATGGTCTTCTTCTACTCCTATTTCTTACATTCTAATGTGAATGGAAATGCTGAAATTCAATTGAAAGCAGTGGATGGAACTGCTATTTCTCAAGGATGTAGTCATATCCATCCACCTATATCTGGATATTTTTCTAAACAACCTGCTCAGAAATGTTACTGTACACCCCTGGATGTATGGGACTTGAACCCAGACCTCCTGGCCCAGAGTTAGGGACACTACCACTGCACCACAAGGGCCCAACTACTCATATCTACTTCACTGGTATAAATGATAGGCAGCAAGCTCCAATTATCCCAACATTATGTGACACGAATGTAGTTCAGACAACATCTAATTTGTCCATTGATCTGAAGTACTTCTTGCCCTTATACAAAAATTATAATTTCAGATTGTAAAATAATTATATTTTGGATCTAAAGTCTTGCTTTGATGCAGCTTATTTTAGTTACTTCAAATGATTATATAATTTTAAGTCTAATAGTTTGATTTTTTGGTACACGATAATGGGTTCCAGTATAGGTGTATCTTTGGTTGCATGACACTTATATCTTCACTGCACACAGAGGCCTCAATGATGCAAACTACTAAGGCTGAAGAAAGTAGTCTTGGTCTCCAGTAAATCATTTTTGCTGATGTCCACCATACTCTTGTATCTTGACTGAGTAGCAGTGAATAACAGATTATTAGCTCAATGTAATTATCCTAAAGCCAAAGCAAAATGTTTACGGTTTAAATAATATACAGAAGTAGAAAGGTGCATGACATTATTAAAAATGTATGACTAAAAACAATTTTAAAAATTGAATCCATTCATTAGAGTTTGTGTTATCCCAATAAACTGTATTCCTTACGAAGTTGTTTATATACATATAAAATGAATAAACTGCCCTTTATGGGTTTTCACAATTAAATGTAGAATATCGGTGATGCAAACTGCTAATTCATAGAATTCACTTCTCCAGACAGAACTTAAAGCTGAATAATGAGAGGTGTAGTTGATTACCATGGGAATCCTTTCAAATGACAACTGTGCCTTTGAAGTCAGCTCTTGTACGTTATGAGATGGGCTGTTAATCTCCAGGTGTTACCATCTCCTGAATGTATTCCACTTTGATGGTTAACAATCAGAATAATTTCATTTGTCTGTTCCATGGTCTATTAATCTGCAGTTTCAGTGGAATATATGGAATATTCCTTCTTGTTGACAGCAGGGAAAGTCTAAATATGACCTACTTCCTGTGTTGGAAATTCTTCCTCAGTACGCTTTAGATTTTCAGAGAAACCCCGACCTCTTTTTGCCAGACAAATCAAAGAAAATGGCAAGAACAATACCACAAACTCTTCATTATGTTCATTCACCCAACCAAAACATTTGACTCAGTAAATTGAAAAGCTCTGTGGATTGTACTCCGAAGATTTAGGTATTTAAGAAATTTCATCAGAACCCTGGCATTGCTTTTTTATGATTTGAATACAACTGTTTTGAGTGGAAAGTGATACTTTCATTATCCAGAACAGGGTTTAGCAAGGCAGTATGATAGCCCCATACTCAGGGGAAGTGATAGCCTAGTGGTATTATTGCTGGACTCTTAATCCAGAGACCCAGGTAATGCTCTGGGGACTTGCGGTCTAATCCTGCAATGGCAGATTGTAGAATTTGAGTTCTATGTAAACCTGGAATTAAGAGTTTAATGGTGACCATCTATCATTTGTCAAGAAAAACCTGCCTGGTTCACTAATGCCCTTTACGGAAGGAAACTGCCAACATGTAACTCCAAACCCACAGCAATGTGGTTGACTCCTAACTGCCTGTTGGGCAATAACTGCTGGTCTGTCCTCATCTCATGAATGAATTAAGAAAAACTCTTTACAATCTACCTGACAGTATTCATTCACCCCATAGATCAGATGCCCTCTGGTGTCAGTATTTAATAGTACCTGGTTAGAAAACTGCTTGACCTCAGTCACCTCTATCCCCAAACTGAACTGACCAAGAAAGGTATAAATTATCTATAGTTTATGGGTGACTTCAGCATTGTTCCCCGATTTACACCAAATTTGATCATCTCTCTCAATCATTTCAATTCTGCATAAAAAAATCTTGCCCTGTCCATAAAGAAGACTTATGTATCAATCCACACCTGGTCAAATTTTCTACCTGCCAAATAGTTGAAAGGAGAGTCTCTGGAATATGTTGAGCCTTCTCAATATCTTGGCAGCCGCTTCTCTCAAAAGTCTACTATTGAAGGGAATATCTGACACCAGATCACCACAGTCTTATACAAACTATGGCAGCACATGATGGACAGCAAAGACCTCCACAAGTCCTGGTGTACAGAGCAAGTATTATCACCACACTCCTATACAAATGTGAGACTTGAACTATGTATTGCTGCTGGAGACATTCCACCAATATCCTCAGGATTTAACAGGAGGACTATTGATCAAAAGCTATTGGGGTTCTTTAAGCCAGCTCCACATTAATTCAGCCAATAGACCAATAAAATTAACTTCAATGGACCAGTCACTGTGTCTGGACAAATGAAAACTGTCTCCTCTAACAGGTCTTGTTTTCTCAGCTCTCAACTGGAGAACATTCCAGGACAGGCCAAAGAAAAAACAACAAATACTCTGAAGTTGTCCTTGATGTACAATAGCATTGACATAAATGACTAGGATGACCTTGTTGCCAATTAGTCAAAAATAGCAACTACTTGACCATCAAGTGGCATCACAGTTTGAGTCACAACAACTTAATGTTGAGGCAGAGCAATTGAAGTGAAGGCATGAAAAGGAAATGAATCCTCTAGTCCAAATTCCACCATATCATTGGACATCCATGTGTTCAAAGATCTGCTTGTCAAGAATCAGCCTGTTCAGTCACATGCAGATTCATGGCAGACCCTGAGTAGATCACCCTTGAAATGACGGGCTGTCACCACTAGATCTGCATCAATGAACAAGTCAAGCAGTCAGTCCCAGGCCTTTCATAACCTAAAGGTAATTATGAAGGAGAAAAAAACCAGAAGGATAAGCTGATGGAATTGGGTAAAGAAGGGTGGGAATATATGAAGGGGAATGAAGAGAGACTGGATGAAGAGGTGTGAAAGCAGGCTCATTGGATACATAAACATCTGCACAGACCAATTAGGATGAATAGCCTGACTCCATGCTGATATGTTTGATCTAATTCCATATAAATGGTGGATTAAATGGAATAAAGCATTATCCCAGTCTCTCATAGGCCTCAAGAGTACAAGGTTATGAAAGATTTGAATCTCTGTCATTCTCTCAAACAATAAAGATGGTATCGGTACTGTAATGGGTCAGAGACTACTCAGATCATTAACTGCTGTCCAAAAACAGAACAAGTTGCTCAGCAAAGTATATCATTCCATGTATTGTTTTATAGGAACCACACAGCACTTAATTAAAATTACTTCAAAGTCTCCTGCAGAAATATTTTGCTAGCTTCTAATGATCTAAGTCTGGACAAGATTTTGAGACTTTAAATACAAGTACAGTGAAAAATGTTACTTTATTCAACAATATTTGCTAAAATAAATGCCATATCATAAATTTATAGTGACTTAATCTCATTCAAAAATGAGTGGCATGGTGACTCAGTGGTTGGTACGGCTACCTTATAGCACCAGGGGTTCGGGTTCAATTCCAGCCTTATGTCAGGCCTGGGACTGACTGCTTGACTTGTTCACTGATGCAGATCTAGTGGTGACGGTCTGTGTGGAGTTTGCATGTCTGCGTTTCATTCCAGTGCAGAGTCCAAAGATGTGCAGGTTAGGCGGATTGGCCATTGTCCAGGGAACTGAAGGCTTAGATGAGTTGCTAGCCAGGGGAAAAGCAGGGTTACTGGGATTGGGTGGATCTTGGGGGTCTGCTCTTCATCGGGTCAGTATAGACTCAATGGGCCAAGTGGCCTGCATCTACACTGTAGGGATTCTACGATTAAAAATGGTGCCCTTCTCCAGATGATCAAGTCCTCTCCAAGTTACTACAGCAAATCCAGGTATCAAGATTTTTCTAAATTTTAATGAATTTTGAAATAACCTTTGAAATATCGATATCTAATTAACCTGAAACTCCCATTACTCTTGATATTGTTTAACTATGATAGTTAATATACAAATTGTCATCAATGAAGTATGTGCGTCAAATCAAAATAGATTTAAAATAATTTATGGCACACCTCCTTCATCATGTGAGATTAATTTTACTGCTTTTGCAAGTACAGGAATACTACTGAATTCTGACCTGTTCTTGAATATCGTAAAATAAAGCACTCCCTGAACTATGTCTTACAATTGTCTGTGCATATTTCAATGAAATATGATGATATTCTAAAACCTTTTAATGTTTGTCAAGCCCTGGAGTTTCTGAGGTGGACTTAGAGTTCAGCACATAAATCTTGAAAACAATTCTTGGGCACAAAAACAGGTGGACCATGATCTCTTCACAGTGTTGCCATGTGTTTGATATGTTGAACAACCTATCCAGTGGTCATTCAAGTGACTGATAGAACTCATTTAGAAAACAATTAAAGAAACTTTGGTTTTATTTTGTAGGAGCACGAGCTCCTTGCAAACCTAAAGGAATCACCATTGCAGTGCCTCCCCTAGATTACCGCTATACACCGCCCCAACCCTCCACCACCCCAATCCTTCCAGAGCCAGAAGGCAGTAGTGCAGTACGGTCTTTCTTCTCACAGCTTATATTTGATCGATGTCCTCAAACTGAAATAGCACAGCAGTTCAGGCAGCATCCGAGGAGCAGTAAAATTGATGTTTCGGGTAAAAGCCCTTCATCCGTATTCCTGGTGGAGGGCTTTTGCCCAAAACGTTGATTTTACTGCTCCTTGGATGCTGCCTGAACTGCTGTGCTTTTCCAGCACCACTAATCCAGAATCTGGCTTCCAGCATCTGCAGTCATTGTTTTTAGCTATCAAACTGAAATAGCACATTCTCCATGGCAATTCTATAAACAATCAGAAGGAGGGTCGGTGTGGACTTGTTGGGCCGAAGGGCCTGTTTTCCACACTGTAGAGAATCTAATCTAATCTAATTCACTTGCCAAACAATGATCCCTCCCTTTTCATACAGTATGTATGTTATTTCTCCCTCACTTTCTTGTGAATTTGATGAGTGCAAGATGAGAACTTTCACAAACTGCATCCTTTTTTTCCACAATATTCAAGTCTTGTTTTTGCAACCTGAAAAGGGTTTGGGCTTTCTATTTAACAGCACTCCAATGGCTGTCATTACAGAATTACAGAATCATACAGCACAGAAATGGACACTTTGATCCAACTCATCCATGCCGATCAGGTTTCAAGAACTAAATTAATTCCATTTGCCTGCATTAGCCCCATATCCCTCTAAAACATTCCTATTCATATACCTGCCCAAATGTCTTTCAAATGTTGTAACTGTATTTGCCACTTCCTCCTCATTCCACAGTTGAACCATCTTCTGTGTGAAAACGTTGCCCCTTAGGTCCCTTTTAAATCTTTCGCCTTTCACCTTAAGATTATACCCTCTAGTTTTGAATACCATACCCTGAGGAAAAGACATTGGCTATTCACCTGATCTATATTCCTAATGATTTTATGAATTATAGCTGCTCTGTTACAATTACAAAGGGTGAATGCAAAGTACAGCGTAAGCCAGTATCAGTTCACTTGGGTCATTCAAATTCTAATTAATTCTCAAATACTGCAGTTTTAAGGCACTTCATCTCTAACTATCCAAAGAATTCAAATCATATTAGCTATTTGCAGATGGTGATGGTATCAGGTTAAATAATCAATATTCTAAAATTCAGCCAAAACTTTGTTCAACAATGTACTTTGAATTATCCCTGTACAATTTGTAACCGTGCTTATTTACAATTGATGCTGTTATTCTATGCAATGACATTCACTGATCATAGATGCGATAGAATATTTCATAATAGTTAAAATTATTGTGTAAGCATAGCTTAATTTCAGCATTCCATTTCTTTGCAACAGACTTCACCTCTATGTTTGTTCACTTAATTGTCTGCACTTAATGTGAAGTAGCTTAATTTGTATGATCTAATATTTTAATTTTTTTAGCACTCAATTTCTACTTCATATTGCCTACTTGATTATTTTGAGCACAAACCTAACTTTATTTGGTTAGGATTTGATTGTATAAGATGATAAATTAAGGCCAACACTTGAAGAGGAAACCACTCACTTAACGTTAGAAATTGGTGTCGGCACTTGACTATTTGAGTCGGAGTTATTTGAGCATAAACGACAGGATTACCATTATATGAAAAATCCCTGATAAAGGTATTCTCCTTCTTTTATGATGAATAAATGTCAAAAAGCTGTAGGTCATTGTTTCCATGACGATGGCATGACAAGTGATGTGATGATACACTTGACATGATTCACTTATTTGCATAATATGGAAAAAAGGGAAATAAAAACTAAATATTGAACAAATCTTCTTTTGTGTACATATACACATGCATTCAGAAACTTTGTATGTGCCTTTGGTGATTTTCTGATGATCACTTTTGATAATGAGTACAATTAGAAATGAATGGTTAGAAACATGGGACTGGGATATCATAGCAATTATAGAAACATGGTTCAGGGATGGGCAGGACTGGCAGCTTAATGTTCCAGGATACAAATGCTACAGGAAGGATAGAAAGGGAGGCAACAGAGAAGGGGGAGTGGCATTTTTTTATAAGGGATAGCATTACAGCTATGCTGAGGGAGGATATTCCTGGAAATACTTCCAGGGAAGTTATTTGGGTGGAGCTGAGAAACAAGAAAGGGATGATCACCTTATTGGGATTGTATTATAGACCTGCTAATAGTTAGAGAGAAATTGAGAAACAAATTTGTAAGAAGATCTCAGCTATCTGTAAGAATAATAGGGTGATTATGGTAGGCGATTTTAACTTTCCAAATATCGACTGGGACTGCCATAGTGTTAAAGGTATAGATGGAGAGGAATTTGTTAAGTGTGTACAAGAAAATTTTCTGATTCAGTATGTGGATGTACCTACTAGAGAAGGTGAAAATATTGACCTACTCTTGGGAAATAAGGCAGGGTAGATGACTGAGATGTCAGTGGGGGAGCACTTTGGGGCCAGCGACCATAATTCTATTAGATTTAAAATAGTGATGGAAAAGGATAGACCAGATCTAAAAGTTGAAGTTCTAAATTGGAGAAAGGCAAGGACTTTCAAAAGCTGACTTGGGGTAGATGTTTGCAGGTAATGGTACGGCTGGAAAATGGGAAGCCTTCAGAAATGAGATCACGAGAATCCAGAGGAAGTATATTCCTGTTAGGGTGAAAGGAAAGGCTGGTAGGTATAGGGAATGATGGGTGACTAAAGAAGTTGAGGGTTTGGTTAAGAAAAAGAATATGTAAGGTATAGAAAGGATAAATCGAGTGAATCCTTAAAAGAGTATAAAGGCAGTATACTTATGAGGGAAATCAGTAGGGCAAAAATGGGACGTGAGATAGCTTTGGCAAATAGAGTTAAGGAGAATCCAAAGGGTTTTTACAAATATGTTAAGGACAAAAGGGTAACTAGGGAGAGAATAGGGCCCCTCAAAGATCAGCAAGGCGGCTTTTGCGTGGAGCCTTGTGAGGTAGATACTAAACGAGTATTTTGCATCAGTAATTACTGTGGAAAAGGATATGGAAATAGATAGTGACCTTGCAAAATGTCCAAATTACAGAGGAGGAAGTGCTGGATGTCTTGAAATGTCTTGAAGGTGGATAAACCCCAGGACCTGATCAGGTGTACCCAAGAACTCTGTGGGAAGCTAGAGAAGTGATTGCTGGGCCTCTTGTTGAGATATTTGTATCATTGATAGTCACAGGTGAGGTGCTGGAAGACTGGAGATTGGCTAATGTGGTGCCATTGTTTAAGAAGGGTGGTAAGGACAAGCCAGGGAACTATAGACCAGTGAGCCTGACGTCGGTGGTGGGCAAGTTGTTGGAGGGAATCCTGAGGGACAGGATCTACATGTATTTGGAAAGGCAAGGACTGATTAGGGATAGTCAACATGGCTTTGTGCATGGGAAATCATGTCTCACAAACTTGATTGAGTTTTTTGAGGAAGTAACAAAGAAGATTGATGAGGGCAGAGAAGTGCTCGTGATCTATATGGACTTCAGTATGGTGTTCGACAAGGTTCCCCATAGGAGACAGGTTAGCAAGGTTAGATCTCATTGAATACAGGAAGAATTAGCCATTTGGATACAGAACTGGCTCAAAGATTGAAGATAGAGGGTGGTGGTGGAAGGTTGTTTTTCAGACTGGAGGCCTGTGACCAGTGGAGTGCCACAAGGATTGATGCTGGGTCCTCTACTTTTTGTCATTTACATAAATGATTTGGATGTGAGCATAAGAGGTAGAGTTAGCAAGTTTGCAGATGACACCAAAATTGGGGGTGCAGTGGACAGCGAAGAGGGTTACCTCAGATTACAACAGGATCTGGACCAGATGGGCCAATAAGCAGAGACGTGGCAGATGGAGTTTAATTCAGATAAATGCAAGGTGCTGAATTTTGGAAAGCAAATCTTAGCAGGACTTATACACTTAATGGTAAGGTCCTAGGGAGTATTTTTGAACAAAGAGACCTTGGAGTGCAGGTTCATAGCTCCTTGAAAGTGGAGTCGCAGGTAGATAGGATAGTGAAGAAGGCGTTTGGTATGCTATTGGTCAGAGTATTGCGTACAGGGGTTGGGAGGTAATGTTGAGGCTGTACAGGACATTGGTTAGGCCACTGTTGGAATACTGCCTGCAATTCTGGTCTCCTTGCTATCAGAAAGATATTGTGAAACTTGAAAGGGTTCAGAAAAGATTTACAAGGATGTTGCCAGGGTTGGAGGATCTGAGCTATAGGGAGAGGCTGAACAGGCTGGGGCTGTTTTCCTTGGAGTGTCGGAGGCTGAGGGGTGATCTTATAGAGGTTTTCAAAATTATGAGGGGCATGGATAGGATAAATAGACAAAGTGTTTTCCCTGGGGTCAGGGAGTCCAGAACTAGAAGGCATAGGTTTAGGATGAGAGGGTAAAGATATAAAGTAGATCAAAGGGGCAACTTTTTCACGCAGAGGGTGGTACATCTATGGAATGAGCTGCCAGAGGAAGTGGTGGAGGCTGGTACAATTGCAACATTTAAGAGGCATTTGGATGGGGATATGAATAGGAAGGGTTTGGAGGGATATGGACCGGGTGCTGACAAGTGGGACTAGATTGGGTTGGGATATCTGGTTGGCATGGACGGGTTAGACCGAAGGGTCTGTTTCTATGCTGTACATCTCTATCACTCTATAACTCACCGCTCTATAAATTGTAATACCTTTCTACCTCTGACACATACACCTATCAGATAACTGTCCTTTCTAATAATTTGTACACTTTACTGTGTAAGCTATTTTTACTTGGAAATTTAATCTATTTGTACGGAACATAAAAATTGACAATTGTGAAAGTAGTTTTCCTTTATGTTGCATTCTCAGCCACAGAAGTACTTTCATATTCATTTAGTGAAATCATGTTAGTGAAAGCATCCTGTTAACAGGTCACAAGCACTTATGTCATTTCTAGTCATTACTTCTACCCTTTACTTTATTTACAGGTAATGAAGCAAGGGGTTCTTAGAGATCAAGCATTTCATATGACTTTCTAGTCTCTTCTAACTGTATTTTCGGATTCTGTCAGATACTCTTTCATGTCAGCGGGGAAAAATGCAAAAAACGCTTTGCCTCTACAACTTTTGTGGTAACTAAATTGTTACCCTGAAAGTAATCATTTTAGCCAAAACTTCTCGATCAAGAAATGTTCACGCATAATGTAAGCAGAGAGCTTTTCTGGGAAAATGGCAACTTATCACAATGAGAATGTGTGGGGATTCACCCACAAAATCTTAGCTAAGAAAACTGTCACTGAAGGAAGATTTAAAAACACAATCACAGCAGGAAAATCAGCTGATGATTGTGGGGTGACATGGTGGCTCAGTGGTTAGCACTGCTGCCTCACAACTCCAGGGACCTGGGTTCAATTCCCACCTGTGGAGTTTGCACATTCTCCCCATGTCTGCATGGGTGTCCTCCCACAGTCCAAAGATGTGCAGGTTGGGTCAATTGGCCATGCTAAGTTGCCCGTAGTGTTAGGTGCATCATTCAGGGGTGAATGTAAGGGAATGGGTCTGGGTGGGTTGTTCTTCGGAGGGTCAGGGTGGACTTGTTGGGCTCAAGGGCCTATTTCCACACTGTAGGGAATCTAATCTTATTCAGAACAATAAACAATGGCAATTCAGAATGTATATAATTTCTTAATGTTAATATTCTCACTCTAATCTCACAAAGACAAAAAAGCTTTGATTTACTGAAGGAAAGCAACAGGTACTGGGCCTGAAATGACATCACCATGTTCCAGTTCATCAACATAACACACGGATCATATAACCCTCCATCCTGAAGCCTTGCCCACTTTAGCAGTCAATGTCATTCCTAAACATCAAGCCCAGCAAGTTATCTGAACCCAGGATCAACAACAGCAATACCTTGTATTATGTAGCATATTTAATGTAACTAAACATCCCAATTAAGATGGGTGCTTTACAGGACAGTTATGAAATACAGTTTTAACAACCCACTTAAGTAACATTGGAGCAAATGGTCAAAAATTTGAGTCAAAGAATAATATCTCAAAGAAGGAATGTGTTGGAAAGAAAGAGAGGTTTAGGGAGGGAATTCCAGAGTTTGGGGCCTAGCCATCTGAAGGCACTGCCACGAATGATGGAGCAATTAAAATTGGGATGTCAAGAGACCAGAACTTGGGGTGACAACAAAGAGCTCCCCTAACACTGAAATCAATAGAGATGAAGAGGAAAAAAAGTTCTGTTTCAGCACACAACAAGCACAAACAAACATGGCTGTATTTGTTGGAGACCAATCATCTGAGTCCCAGGAGATGACTGCAGATATCCCTCATGACAGTGTCCTCAAGCTTCAACAACCTTTTCCAACCTCCATCATCTATAATACATAGAACATAGAAAAATACAGTGCAGTACAAGCCCTTTGGCCCTCGATGTTGCACCGATCCAAGCCCACCTAACCTACTATTTGTTAATGACTGCACATCATTCAACTTCATTCACAATTTCTCAGGTAATGGACTAATTTAACTGGCATGCGGACCTGATGATTATCCAGATGTGGACAACTTTACATTGAGTAAATACAAGCATTTATTACCCATTCCATAAATACTGTGGAAGCTAAGCAGGTCAGAGGCTGTAAATTATGCAGCAAGTAGCTTACTTCCTGACCTTCTGTAGTCTCACCACCAACCACAAAGCAAAATTCAGGCATGAGATGGAAAACTCAGTACTTGACTGGGAGAGTGTAGATCCAGTAAAACCCATGCTTGACACTCTCCAGAATGAAGCAGGTTCATTCGACTGTCACGTCATTCACTCGCTGAACCATCCACTCAGTCCACTGTCACACAATGTGACTGCCGTGTATTTACAGAGGTTTTCCAGCGGCAGCTTCCAAAATTGTGATCTTCCAACATTTAGACGATCCTGTGAACTGGTGAATACAACCATTTCTCCAAATCAGGCATGGCCTTAACTTGGGCATATATCATTTCTTCTTTATTGTCATTGCTTCAAAGTCCTGGTCCCCTACTAACAGCATTGCAGGCACCACTGCACCACACCCCTTTCAACAGTGCAGGGTGTGGTCCACCCAGCCTCTGAAAGGATTGCTGGGAATGGACAATGAATGTTGGCCTTGCCACTGAAGTCCACATCTCCAGGATGAAAAAAAAGCATATATTTCAAAATCTGATAAAAAGTTATATTGTCCAAAGGTACAGAATATTCACAACCTATCTCTCAGTGTTTACAACTAATTTTGGCACATTGCAGTAAATATAATCCAATGTTGTCAGAAAGGTTGTGAGTAGTTACGTAAGCATCAAAGAGACGCTGCACTTATACTGCTCAGTTTTTGTTCCGACTCTGAGATAATGCAAACAGACTGCCCATATCCACTTACTGAGCATTATATCATAAATGGTCACAAACAGTAACAATTATTCAATTTCCCACAGTTCCCATCCCATCACCTCTCTCGGGTAATGTTTACAGGCCTATGCCATTAGAAACTGAGCTAATATTATCCTGACTAGAACACGTGTGACCAGCAAGGAAAGAAGCACATTAAAATTCAGGACACTGACTGGAAAGAGTGGTTTTCATCTTTATTTAACATCTTAATTCAATGCTATTTAGAATTTATTTATATTTGCTGCTTCTAGAATTTGAGCACATAATTTAATTTAGCAATTCATTAGGGTACTTACTGTTACATTGTTGGAGATGCCACTATGAGGCTGGGATGGAAGACTGAGGTCTCTGTTTTCTCTGTTCGGGTGGATGGAGAGAATCCCATGGAAATTGCTCAGAAAAGAGTCACCAAATTTGCAAAGGACCTGGACCAACAATTATCCCTCTGCCAACATCATCAAAAGACTTAAACTCCTTGCTGTGTACCAATGGCATCTGTGCTGGCCCTTAAAATAATAGATGCCTTTCAAAAGTAATCTGTTGAGCTTAAAGTAATTGAGATGGTATGAGGGCATGAAAAACATGAGAAAAATGCAAGCCTTTTATTCTTTCTACTTTTGTATGAGAATTTCCTTCATCTGTGTTGTTCAGTGCTAAACCACAGAGTGAGCTTCAATTTATCGAATGAACAAGGGCGAGGCAAAGTATGAGATAGTCTACTGTCAGGGTCAACTGGAAGTACTCAAACTACATCCTCTGTAAGGGTTATTTACTGTTTAACTTGCCAATCCTCTTGCTCCCAATCTGCCAGGGTCTGATCCTTTCACAACTCAGCAAAGGTAGACATGAGTCTATTCACATCTGATCATTTCTTACAATCAAAGAATCCCTATAGTGCAGAAAGAGGCCATTCAGCCCATAGAGTCTGCACCAAACCTCTGAAGAGCATCCTACCCCATCCCCGTAACCCTGCATGGGGTTTTTAGACCATGGCTAACCCAGCTAACTGGTGCATCCCTGGACACCACAAGGCAATTTAGCATGGCCAATTCACCCTAACCTGTACATCTCTGCACTGTGGGAGGAAAGCCCTGCTGACAAAGGAAGAACATGCAAACTCTGCACAGCCAGTCATCTAAGGCTGGAATCGAACCCAAGCCTCTCGCGCTGTCAGCAATGTTAACCACTGTGCCACCCATGTCCCTTTCTTCAAACTAACTTTAAACATATTGATTTTTATGATCACTGCTTCCCACTGAAGCAGACTTGTCCACTTGTGCCACTGTATTTCCCAGATCTAGATATTAGACATTGCTCCCTTCCTCGTTCAACGCAGTGATCAAACACATTCTGTTGCATATATAATGCAGAAACAATCCCTTTGATCTAACTATGCCAGTGTTTGTGTTTCTTTTTTAATGCAAACATGGAGATCTCAAGGTGAGAGATGAAAAGTTTAAGGGGGATACACGCGGCAAGTACTTTACACAGAGGATGGTGGGTGTCTGGAACGCGTTGCCAGAAGAGGTGGTAAAGGCAAGCACAGTTTATTCATTTAAGATGCGTCTGGACAGATGCATGAGTATGTGGAAAGCAGAGGAATACAGATGCTGAGGAATTGGGCGACAAGTTTAGACAGTAGATTTGGATCGGCTCAGGCTTGGAGGGCCAAAGGGCCTGTTCCTGGACTGTAAATTATCTTTGTTCTTTGTTCCACACACTTTGTTTTCTTTTGTGTGACATGGGCATCACTAACAAGGCCAGCATTTGTTGTCCATCCCTAATTGCCTAGGAATTGAATGGCTTGCTAGGCCACTTCAGATGCTATTTATAAGCCAAGCATATTAATGTGCATCTGGAGTCACTACATCCTCTGTAAGGGTTATTTACTGTTTAACTTGCCAATCTTCTTGCTCCCGATCTACCAGGGTCTGATCCTTTCATAAGACTGGGTGGATTTTCCTCAATGAATACCGACTTATGCCCGAAACATCAATTCTCCTGCTCCTCGGATGCTGCCTAACCTGCTGTGCTTTTCCAGAACCACACTTCTGACTCTGATCTCCAGAATCTGTAGTCCTCACTTTCTCCTTGATTTCCCTCCCTGAAGGACATTAATGAACCAGATAGATTTGGTAAGAACAGTTGATGGTAGTTTCCACTGCTAAAAGCAGCTTTTAACACCAGATGTATTATTTGTGGTTAAATTCCACCAGCTGCCATGGTGGGATCTAAATCTGTATCTCCAGACCATTACCTCTAGCCTCTGGAATGCTAGCCCAATACCACAATCCTACTATTTCCCCCTGCAGTTTTGCTCCACATTCACCTTGCTGTGTTTTTTGCCCAGACTCCAAGAGATAATTAAAAAATGGTTTTCATCACGACAATATTGCTTTCTCATTTTTCTCCTTCCCACTATTTGCTGACCTGTAGTGTACACTGCACCCAGCAATGTCACAGCATCTCTTATGTCCTTTGACCTTAACCAAATATATTCTGACCTTGAACCCACTGGCACATCATTCATTTTTGACAGTGACTATTTCTTTAATCAAGATTTCTAAGCCTCCTTTTGTCCTTCTTGATCTCCGATGAAGATTAGATTGCACAATTATAACCATTCAGTCCAATTCAAATTTCATCATACTGTCTTTAGACAACTCATTTATTGCATCACATGTGGAACAATGCACTCCGTTTTGGTTCCCTTATGTGGAGTGATGTAGCAGCCATTGCAAAAGCTCAAAAGAGACCTGTAAGACTGAGATCTTTTGTAATTGACCTGTTCAGACATAGTATGACTCACCTCTGGAGGAGGCAGGAATTGAACCCAGCCGGTCTGGCTCAGAGTTATGGTCATCACTACAGTGTCACAAGACCCCATGTTTGCATTAAAAAAGAAACACAAACACTGGCATAGTTAGATCAAAAGGACTGTTTCTGCATTATACATTTAAATGTAAGCACTTTGTAAAAACCTGCTCAGAAGTGTCAGTACACATTTCAGCATAGGTATTCAGCATGCACCTTCTAGCGAGAGTGTTACCATTGCACCATAAGAACTCTATCCCTTAAAGTGTCTTAGTTATTCTCATTGGCTCACACTTAGAGAAGACCAGAGAGAAATAAACAAAAATTTGAAATGGCAGGCTCATGATAAATTGTTTGAGCTTGACAAAATGTGGGCATGTCTTTAAATTATGCAGGACAGACATTTTTCAGAGAGTATTGAGTCTCTGGAATGTAATGCTGGAAAAGCGCAGCAGGTCAGGCAGCATCCAAGGAGCAGGAGAATCAATGTTTCAGGCATGAGCCCTTCTTCAGGAATGAGGAGAGTGTGCCAAGCAGGCTAAGATAAAAGGTAGGGAGGAGGGACTTGGGGGAGGGGCGTTGGAAAAGCGAAAGGTGTAAGGAGGTTAAGGTGAGGGTGATAGGCTGGAGTGGGGGTGGGGGCGGAGAGGTCAGGAAGAAGATTACAGGTTAGGAAGGTGGTGCTGAGTTCGAGGGTTGGGGCTGAGACAAAGTGGGGGGAGGGGAAATGAGGAAACCGGAGAAATCTGAGTTCATCCCTTGTGGTTGGAGGGTTCCTAGGCGCCCCCACCCCCTCTCCGGCCTATCAACCTCACCTTAACCTCCTTCCACCTATCGCTTTTCCAACGCCCCTCCCCCAAGTCCCTCCTCCCTACCTTTTATCTTAGCCTGCTTGGCACACTCTCCTCATTCCTGAAGAAGGGCTCATGCCCGAAACGTCGATTCTCCTGCTCCTTGGATGCTGCCTGATCTGCTGCGCTTTTCCAGCAACACATTTTCAGCTCTGATCTCCAGCATCTGCAGTCCTCACTTTCTCTGGAATGTAATGCCAGCTTGTACAAGGCATGCTGACTCTTTGCAAACATTCATGAGATAATTGAGCGAGTTCTTATTTGGGGTAGATATACTATGATAAGACCATAAGACCATAAGACATGGTCTTAAAAGTGTCGTGTAAAAGATTTACAGTTGATGTCCACATAATCAATGCAACCTCTCGGCTGGTTTCACTAGGACAGGAAAAGAGTTTGCCAGCTTGATTATTTTTTTCCCATTACAGTCCTTGTGTTTTTCAGATTTTGTTTGTCTCTCCCAGGACATTACATTCCTGTGAGGGGTTTGGAGGGTTCATGCATAAACCTCTAGGTGTCTCGAGAATGATGTAACCTTGGTGGATCAGCTGGTTTCTCCCATTTTTTTTCCTGCTTGTAGGAATTAATTATAACCAGGAAGATTAATTTCCTATTTATGCTCTTGGTTGATCCAGACCATTACCACTACATCATAGCTCCATTTGGCAACTGTAACTGCAGCTCACCAGCGTAGCCTATCACAGTCTGAAACTGCAAACGTGTATCCATACCCAACTTAACCTGTTTTGCATTTCTCCATTATTTGATCACTTTCTGGACTAAGTTTTATTCTAATTATATTTGCCGCCAAGTGTCCATACACATTGTTTCTGCTCCCTGTGGCTTTTTCCTAATGCTCAGCTCTTCTCCATAATATTCATTAACCTCATCACAGAAATATTAGTTCCAACTCTATTCATTTACCTCATGTAAGACTCTCTTACACCAAATTGTCCCAATACATACAGATCTAAAAGTTATTCTTCTGTACGATTCCTCCAATCATGCATTAACCTCCTTAGACTCACCTCTGTCTGTCCTCTTTCGCCTTGCAGAATATTTTTGTATGCTTTATGACATCTACTTTGGCTCATTGCAACATGTGGTAGCAGACTGTCTATCTCCTAATTATCAAACCACACTTGAATGACCTTTACAATTAAGTGTAAGAATGAGCATACTTTTGTCCTGTGAATTAATGTCCATTAGATCTAGTTGGAAATGTATGTAATTAAATTATTTCATGCAGGATCATTTGAGTTAGGAAAACGAGAAATCTTTCAATCCATTTGTTTTCCTGGATTGCAAACCAGTTATCCTGTGAACTCCATGCCACACCCAGTTCCTAGCTGCAGTGATTTATCATTAGATGAAATTGTGAATGAAACTACTACAGAGCAAGTGAAGACTGCAGATTCTGGAGATCAGAATCGAAGAGTGTGATGCTGGAAAAGCACAGCTGGTTAGGCAGCAACTGAGAAGCAGGAGAGTCGACGTTTCGAGCATAAGCCCTTCATCAGGAATGAGGCTAGTGGGCTGGGGGGTGTGGGGGGGGGGGGGAGCTGAGAGATAACTGGGAGGGGGGTGGTGCTGGGGGGAAGGTAGCTGGTAATGTGATAGATAGATGAAGGTGTGGGTGAAAGTGACAGGTCAGAGTGGAGGGTGGAGCAGATAGGTGGAAAGGAAGATGGACAGGTAGGACCGTTCAAGAGGGCGGTGCCCATTTGATACTACTTCCTCAAGAACACGTTCATGTAACATCTTTGTGTATTTATGTATGTGTATTTATTTGTACTTATAAAACATTTCCTTTCTCGGTCTCATTTCTTCCTTCTTTAAAAATCTAGTGACAAGTGTCATCATGAACACTGGACAACAAAATGTCCCATTGCTCACTGAATGTTCGATTATTGTTAAGTCATTACAACAAAGTCAGCCATTCTTCTTCACTGGGAAATTAAGCTGTCAAAAAAACACTCGGTCATCATATAAATAGTTAAACTGTAATTATGCATGTTTAATTGTTTACAGACCAAAATAAGTTCACATGTCAATTTCAAACACGTGAGGACTTTAATGGCATAATCATAACTTGACTCTGGAATGAAAAGATAGGTATAAAACTTGATCAAATTATATATTTCTTCTGGTTACCTTCCTCTTTACTTTTTCATGCTTTGCCTTAATATCACAGAAAACGATCAATGATTGAAACAAATTCAATTCTAAAATCTTCACACCAAGTTATTATTAAGCACTGAGATAACATAACAAAACCTCACACTATAAAGGCTGATGCTATGTTCACTTCTTTTTTCATTTTAGCTCTCCTTACGATGGTGGTGAAAAATGGACTATTTTCTTTCTTTTTACTTGCTCAATACCAGCATCAAACATTCATTACTCAGTAATTGCAGAAGTTCAATACAAATAAAATCTTTCTTGCTCTGCATCTTAAACTGTACAGAAAAGATACACCTGGTTGACCAATAGGTCACCCTGTTTTCTCCATGGCAGCCATCTACCCACTTTGTAATTTCTAATTGGCGCAGTGCTTGGACAATTTTGCACTGTGGGTCCACAGTACCAAGAAAGATCAAGCTGCCCAAATCAAATTCATATAGGATTCTTGCATCCAGAAGATCAGGAAGACTTCAATTCTATCAATTGCTGGATTCAAACCTCAATCCCAGTTGTAAATGACCCGTACTCTAGCCTCCTATCTCATCTAACTGCACACCCCTCTCTTGCCACCACTGCAATCAATACTATGTTCATGTGTTTACATAGACTATTTCATGACGAGCTACAGGATACTCTTATTTACATCATAAATTTCCTTACTTGTTCATTCACAAGCACGAAAGCAGTAAGTGAGTCATTGTCAGAGGCTCAACTGTGATACAGATCATATTTTTCTGGCATCTCATCCTGTATGCATGTTAAACAAATAACTAAGTTGTCAAAAACTAGATGCTATTTTAATTTTAACTGGAAACTATATGGATTATAGTGATTTTAATGGCATTACTGTGACAGTTTTTATTCACAGCACCATCTGTTCTCACGGAGTTGATAGCTCTGTGTAATATATATTGTCATTTAAAAAACAATACCATTAGAATATGAAAAGATTACCAAGCAGTAATTTGAAGCAGTTAGGCTGCAAGTTGTTTAAGTGGCCTTTAACTGACCTAGCTTTCCATGCTGTTGAATAGATGTGAAAATGTAATTAGTGTTTTGCTTTTACACAGATGGTTCTTGGACTGCTGAGTTTTGGGATACAGCAGCAATAGTTTAAGAATACTATCATGCTCATCAATACCAAATTAAACTCATTCAGTCCTCATTTTATTTCCCTTTCAAATTTAGTTCATATTATGAAATTTTATTTTTTTATAACGTATGATTATTAGCGTTTGCTTAAAATTTGGTCATTGACCTCTGCACCGACAATGGTTTGGTTGGTCAACTGTCCAGTTGCAACAACTCAAACGATTTTAATAAATAGATATTCACAAAAAAATCCTATTATTTATTTTCCTTTTTACTTATTTACATTTAAATGAAATAAAATTGCAGTTTTTAAACTCATACACGATTCCCATGAGAGTGTTGACATCTTTTTGGAACAATTGCACGTTTACATCAAAAGCTATTTTCTTGCATAGCAAATCCCACAAGAATTTAAAAGAGTTCTGAGTTAAATAATGAAATAAATTAATGAGAACCAAATTGGAGACAGATTGCAAACTTGTGTTTGCAAATATAATAAAAAAGTCACAAAATGGAATATAGAAATACATATAATTATACAATGGATAATTTACTGAATATTATTCTATTTTTTTCCCCATTTTTGCTTCTGTTACATCAATTCCGCATGAACTTTGTCTTCAGGTTTCATTTACTTAAATGGAGAAAATGCATGTTGGCAGCAGTCCAGACAAATAGCTAGGCCAAGTCCCTTTTACTCTATCTACCCTGCTTGCAACAGATCTACTTGAAATAGCTTATTGTTGCTCAGACTATTGCAAGATAATGGTGTGATGGTAATCTTAGTGAAGAAAATATCTGATTGGAACCAATCTGGTTCACTAATGGCCTTTGGGGATGGAAATCTGTCATCCTTATCTGTCCTAGTTTATATATGACACTACACCCACAAAACGATGATTGGCTCTTAACTGCTTTCTGAAATGGCCTCGCAATCCACACAGTTCAACAGCATTTGGGAATACGCAACAAATTCTGGGTCATGCCAGTGATGTACACTTCCCAGTAAAGAAAGTGTCAGGCAAAAGGTGGGATTTGCAATCCTCGTGAATTAGTGCTGGATCCACAACTGTCCACAACTTACATGAACTATTTGACCTGTGGAGATGGAAGTACAATTTCACAATGTTCAAATGACACCAAATTAGAAGGCATAGTTACTACAAAAAAACTAAATATATAGGTAAATATAAATAAGCACAAATTAATTTCAGTAAGGCAAGTGTGAGGCAACACATTTGTTGTCAGGTATAAGGAGGTCATATTGCGATTGTTAAACAGGAGTCTGAATGGTTAGGCAAGCCAAGCAGTACAAGATCCACAAATGTAGCAAATAGGTTAAAATGGCTATAAAATTGCAAGCTTAGATGGAGAGCTGTGCATAGTTCTCTTTTTCATATTATAAAAAAGAGATGCTGCAAAAGAAATCACAAAGAAAATACCAGAAACATGAGGAAAATGCTATCCAGAAAAGCTGTACAGGCTGAAGCTCTTTACTGTTAAAAAAGATTGAGGTCTGACTTAAAAATTATGTCTTTAAGATAGTGAAAGAGTATGATGGAGCTGAAGTTTATACCAATGCCTGCATAACACCCCTGGGGAGGGATTAATATGTCAAGGAGGCTGCAATATATGATGTCAAATCTTAGCAGGACTTATACACTTAATGGTAAGGGAGTGTTGATGAACAAAGAGACCATAGATTGCAGGTTCATAGCTCCTTGAAAGTAGAGTTGCAGGTAGGTAGAATAGTGAAGAAGGTGTTTGGTATGCTTTGCTTCATTGGTCAGAGTATTGAGTACAGGAGTTGGGACGTCATGTTGCAGCTGTACAGGACATTGGTTAGGCCACTGTTGGAATGTTGCGTACAATTCTGGTATTCTTCCTATCTGAAAGATGTTGTGAAACTTGAAAGCATTCAGAAAAGATTTACAAGGATGTTGCCAGGGTTGGAGGATTTGAGCTGTAGGGAGAGTTTCACTAGGTTGGGACTGTTTTCCCTGGAGTGTCGGTGGCTGAGGGGTAACCTTATAGAGGTTTATAAAATCATGAGGGGTATGGATAGAATAAATAGACAAAGTCTCTTCCCTGGGGTGGGGGGAGTCCAGAACTAGAGGGCATAGGTTTAGGGTGAGAGGGGAAAGATATAAAAGAGACCTAAGGGGTAACTTTTTCATGCAGAGGGTGGTACAAGTATGGAATGAGCTGCCAGAGGAAGTGGTGGAGGCTGGTACAATTGCAACATTTAAGAGGCATCTGGATGGGGATCTGGATAGGAAGGGTTTGGAGGGATATGGGGCGGGTGCTGGCAGATGGGACTAGATTGGGTGGGATATCTGGTCAGCATGGACAAGTTAAACTGAAGAGTCTGTTTTCGTGTTGTATATCTCTATGACTCTATGGTGCCAATATCTGCTCCTGCCACGACTGTACCAATGCTGGGAGAGGCAGTGGGAGGCCTCCCACCCTTGGGTTAACTGCGATGCTTAATGGGTCAATTCATGGTGACTAAAGGACCTCTAAATACTGCGACTGGGATTTAATCCATGGTAGAAGTGGGCACTCAAAATAAGAGCTCAACAGCTGTCAATACTCAGGTTGGTACCTGGGCAATGAGTGGGGGGGGGGGGGAATACTCATTTTATAGGCCCACTGCACACATTGGAGGCCTTATCACGCCTCCTCACCCCATATTTCCCCTCCTTCATGAACAGTCCAGCCCAACCTGGATCTCCCTCCACAGATTCTGCCAGACCTGTTGAGCTTCTTCAGCACTTTTGGCTTTTTAAAAATTTCAAGTTGCCACAGCTACATGGTTTTGCTTTTATTACCCCAATTCCCTGCCCATAACCCGCCTGGCCTGATGATTAGTTTCAGAGACTGAATGCAGTTCCAGTTGCCCACCACTCGCAGTGGAGGGACCCCTCGGCAGTATTGTGGGGGTGGGGGGGTGGCGAATGGCTGTAGAATGTGCCAGCCACGTGGGGTCGCACCAAGCAGCTGGGAGCATTCGCCAAGTCAGAAGGCATGAGAATATGACATTGGAATTTACATTTTGAAGCTAATTGGTGAGTTGCTTCAAGGAGCATATAATCAGATATGGTGAACATCAGATAACATCTGAGGCAGCAAAGCAGTCATTTGATGGAACAAACAGATTAAGAACGGATCCTAAAATAGTACTGAAATGTGTTGTGTATAATTCTGAAAGGTTTATTTTTCTTTATCGCTCAGTGGCATTTGACTCACCGGGATGCACAAGCAAGGCAAGAGACCAGATTTCAGTGCAAAGAAGATACTGGTCTCTATGGCAACCAGAACAGCAGCTGTGCAGCCAAGCAGAATGAGTGCAAGAGGGAAGAGCAGAGAGAGAGAGAGAGAGGCAGCAGCTGATTGCTGGTCCACAGGCTCCCAGTCAATCACAATAACCTCCTCCTTTTCAAATCATTTTAATACAGCACGCTGCTTCATATATAACGCATGGAAGCTATGCAAACGGTGAATGGAAGCATGGTTTTCCATGACAATAATTGACTGAAGACTGACTATTCAGCCAATCATTGCTAATTTTGCATCAATTATATAACTGCCAGTAATTCATTTACTGCAAAAATTGAAGAGAATTGCATGAACAGGAAGCGATGGCAAATGTATCGCTTTTCACTATCATCAGATTTCAATCAGATTTTTTTCACGTCGAAATTACTTCAATTTTTCAAATATACAACCATTAACACTGTTCTCATTCACCCTTCTATCAGGCTGGTTAACGTTGTGCATGGTAATAGGATTGTTCATATTCCCTGAACAGGAACAGTCCAATCATATCTCAGGGGGCGACTTGTAATTCTCCATACCAAAATAAAACACGATTGCGGGGTCTTTCCCCCACCCCCTCTGTCTCAGAAGAAATAATTATTAGGATTTGAATGGCTATTCGGTGATTATCTTTCTAAACGAAAAAATTGTTTTTCCAACATCTCCCCAAACCAATCGTGGAATTCGGCTCATGCCAACTGAAAAAGACTAACCCAGAAGCTGTGATTGTCAGTGAACGTGAAACTAAAGGGAAGTGATTGAAAGCAAAGTTCTAATAACAACTGGAGACGACAGTGTTACTTTGTAATCACCTACAGTCACTGACATTATGTACATTTCATTTTTTGTCACTATGCCAATGTCACTTCAGAGGCTTAGAGTTCCATCAGGAGGGGGGAATAAAGTTAGTCAGTTTAAAGTTTGAGATGTTGGGTTCGTTATTCATGGTTGATTGTTCATGAAACAATAGGCTTTTTTCTTCGGGGAGCTGAAATTCTCTCCTTTCTAATAATCACAGCCGACGTGACCATGGTGTGATTTGATTAATAAAACTTTGCACGTTTTGCAACAGGTTGTCACTACTACTCTACTTGTACTATATTAACAGTTTTTTGTTGTTGTTGGCGGGGTAGTTAACCAGGTTTATGAACATAGCAGGTGCGGATTCATCTGTACTTGTCACCTGACTGTGAAATCTCCTGTCGATATTGTAACCATCGCTATAGAAATTCTCGAAATTTCCTCAGAATGTGCATGGTTGCCGGTTAGTCAAGTGGTACGATTCTCGCTTCTGCTTTTCCTTAAGATTATAACTGGCAACACGATTTGAGGAAATGATTCCAATTAAAACATTTGTTAACCATCGTCAACCTTAAAAGCAATTTGCAGAACGCTTCTGAAGTAGTTATGAAATAAGATGAGCATGCGTATGATAGCCATTAAATGGTGGGACTGGTTCTAACAATTGCAGATGGGAAAAGTGCTCCAAATATAGCTGCTACAGACTATCTACACTAAGAAACTAACTGCAGAATGTCTTCAAAACTGAAGCTAAAAATTGCACCATTGGTGAGATTGGGGGAGGTGGATAAAACGAGTGATGGCAAACTCTGGAAGCTGTGCATGTTTGGCGAAAACACTGAACAGCCGGACAACCTGTAACACTTTGCATTCGCGGGAAATAAAACAAAAACCGCAATCGGCGCTAAATCACGGCCCTTGTTACAAGAGATTTCCTCTCAGTTGTTTGCTTCTCTCTCTCTTAAAGGCGCGGGGGAAGCAAAAAAAAAAGGAGAAACGATAATTAAATGAATTGCGGCTAATAAAAGGGGAGGTAAAGCGTGGGTTCCCCTCGCAAAGTTTCAGCGAAACCCTCGCCTTCAGGTTCTTACCCTGGCTGCTCTGGATGAGTAGGGATCTTCGAAGAGTGCCCAGATCCGGGGTTGCCACCTCTTCCATCGGCCGGCCTTGCCCGGAGCGCCCGGGCTGCACTCCTCGATGCCCAGCCTCCTGTTGAGCTCATCCTCCTCGTCCGGCTCCGGGGGCTCGCCGTTCAGCAGGTCGGGCGCTTCGAAGATGTCCAGCGCTTCCTCGGCGTCCCGGTGCTGCCTGTAGGTCATCCAGCAGCAAGGCTCCACGTCGGTCTCATCGATGCCCCAGAAGGCGAGCTCCTCCTCGAAGAGGGGCCCGCACACATCAGCCGGGCAGTGCAGCTTGCCCGTCCGGTAGTAGTTGAGCACATAGGCGAACACTCCCGGGTGGCGGTCGAAGAAGTACTGGTTAACTCGGGGGTCGCAGTCAGGGAGGCTCTGCCCATCCGAGTCGGCGAGCAGGGCTAGCCGGGTCCCGGGCAGCGTCTTCAACGTGGTCCTGTAAGTTTCGTGCCGAGTTCCCCCAACATTGAGAACTATCCGCTCGTTGTCGTCAATCTTGCCCATCTCTCCGGCTCAGACATGACTCGGAAACGAAGACCCGAAGCTGTGAATTGTTTTTTTTTGTTGTTTGTTTTGAGGTGGGGGTTGGGGAGGGGGGTGGGGGGAGGTTGGCGTGTGCTGTGTGTGTGTTATTTTCTCTCTCTCTCTCTCTGGCTGTGTTTTCTTTTACCCCCCCTCCTGTGAAACCACCAAGTCGATGGTAAGGTTAGCTGCTATCCCCTCAGCGCCTTCCCCATTCGCATCTTGCCAGACAGTGAGGCGGGCAGGTGAAGTCAAACGGAATGACAGTTCTGCTTAATATTGATCAGTCACCTCTTTTCCCTCCTCGGAGATGCAGTCGACCTCTATGTGCGAGAGAGAGGGAGGGAGGGAGAGAGAGAAGTGATGGTCTTATTTCCAGAAAGTACGTGACCATATTTTCCCTCCATCAAAAAAAAACACACACACCAGACAACACCCTACTCCCGACAACCACGATGCAGCTTCTGTGCAGATTGTGTGTTTTTTAACATCTCTCCCCTCTTGTTATTTATCAAACTGCCTTTTGAAAGTCACTGGGGAGAACAACGCGTTTGCAGATAAGACAACCAGACATTTTTTCCCCCTCTGTTGTTGTTTGTTAGATATTCGTTTAGTGTGGACTTGCGGAAAGACGGTTTAAATCCTAGTGGTCTCCAGGGCTGATGCTAAAAGCAAAACTCAAACACACACACACACACACCGACAACCTGCTGGATGAGAAAGGCGCATTTACAACGGCATTTACAACAAACCAAAGCATTACCCTCAGGTTTCAGACATGGATATGTTTGCTTCCTTGCAACACTCCGTGCCTGTTTTAATCGAGACTGAGCTTTCTGAAGGTTTCTTCAAATACAAACCCAGCAAATAAATGAATGACTTTCACGATATCAGTTCGTGTACGCGTTCACTATCTGTCAACGTCGATCAACGTGAAGCGGAAAATAAGCTCCCAATTCATACATGTATTTATGTAATAAACCACAACAGCGATGAGACTGAGGATCCTTTGAAGACATCTGTTGAAGTGTCAATCTGTACAGGTTTGGTTTTGGAGTGAGTACACACTAGCAGCTCAACATTTAGGAAAAATGTCGGCAGCTAACCTTGTAACATTCTCAAGTACCATCAATCACAAATAGTGTTAAACTTTTGTTTCCTCAAGCATTCATAGTTGTCAAGGTTGAGGGTGCCTGGTTCAACAGATGGAGAAAAAGCGGCCTCTAGCTTCTGGTGAACCTCTTGCCAACTGTCAGCAGCAGCAGCCGACACCAATCTCATAACAGAGGAGCTGTAACTGTAATTTTAACCACTCTATATTTCTTCCTCGTGGAATCATTTTACCAGTAGATAAATTTTAATGGGGTCCATTCAGTCAATATAAGTATCGATTAATTACATTGTGTTGAAATTCTCTAATCCACATCAGAATACTGTATATTAATAACTTCCCGCAACACGTTCCCCTGCTTTGCTGGAGAACCGAAATACAGTTTAAGATCGGTTTTGTCAGCACGTAGGGAACAGTGATAGGAAACCTCATAAATTGTTTCTAAAAATGTAAACAGAATGTGCAAACAAGTGGGAAGTGTGAAATTAAGGCAGCAAGACAGCTTCCACTCTTAGCTTCGTTGTTCACAAAACAAAGTATTGGAGGACTTGGATCTAGGTCGATCATTTTGTACTTTTTTTAGTTTTTAATTTCAGTGGTGTTTCTCTCTCGGTAATAAGGGTACGCCTTGTTATTTTCTGTACTACAGCAGGGTTATTACTTACCCCTCACAGATTTTTTAAAAAGTGCAAAACCCCAGCCAGCACTGCTCCCCTAGAAATAGACTCTATGTGTACACCGTTATGAAGTGTGAAACACAATTTATTATTCTGGTGCTGAGGTTTAGCTGCCTCCTTTTAAGTCACAAGGTCTATTTGCCTTTAAGAAAACACTGAGTGAAAGCATAGAATAACCTGGATTGTATTTGTTTCTATTTGAAGTTTAGTTGATAAGTTTGCTTCAGTGTCAGGCCTATATTCTTGATTTTTTTAAAAAATATGACACATAAATCTGACAGTGTCAAACTCAAAATATTACTGAGAGGTGCCTCAGGTGAGAGTTATAGGTACTTTTAATCAAGCTGCTCAGCAATGTTAATGATACACCCTGGAGTAATAGAGAAAGCGGAGCGAGATACTGAGATTGCAATGATTAGCCATGATCTTCTGAATGGTGGTGCAGGCTCAAAAGGCCGAATGGCCTACTCCTGCATCGATTTTCCGTGAGTAGGTGGGATTTGAAAACAAGCTTTCTAACCTAGAGGTAGGAACCAGAACAGAGCCTCTAAAGGGGAGAGTTGCACATTAACTTCACGAAAAGCCAGCTAATGAATTAGAACCAGGACTTGACAGCTTCAGATACTTCACAATAGGCAGAGTCCAGGCACTTGCAAAATGAACCCTTTGCTGTTAGATATGACTGCAATTGGTAAACTTGTTAAACATTCTGAGTGTACTAATAGTGATGTGAACAACTAATTTAAGATAATCAGTCAATCTTGTAATGTGGCTCATTTATGCTTGCTCGAGGCACCAAACAGTCATAGAAACCTACCCTCTGCAAACAAAAGGAATTCGTCAAAGTCTTGCACCTTTTTGGGTTTAAGCATGGGAAATCAATAGTCCCCTGTCACTTTTTCCATGGCAATGCTTCTTCCAATCAGAGTTGACTGCAAATTCATCAGGACCATTTTCTCCAGTAGTATAAATTAAGACCATTTGAAATTTGGCACGCTTGCATTCGTCTTGATGGCAGCAAGAAAAAAATCTTCAGAAATGTGTCTTTTTCTTCAGCAATGTTCAATGTGGCATTTTAATTTTCTGGGATGGAATTCACCTGGTTCCTTTGCTTGCTTGTTAGTAAATTCCTATTGATCAAATTCTGTCCTGTCCTTTTCAAAACTTCTACTCCTTGTAGAGGTTTATAAAATCAGGAGGGATATCGATAAGGTGAATGGCAGTTGTCCTTTCCCTAGGGTGGGGCTTTCAAGATTAGGGGGCATATTTTTAAGATGAGTGGAGAAAGATTTAAAAAAGACATGAAGGACATATTTTTTAAACAGAGTTATTCGTGTGTGGAATGAACTTCCAGAGGAAGTGGTGGATGTGGGAACAGTTACAACATTTAAAAGACATATAGATAAGTACATACATTAGACAGATATATGGGTCTAGATCAGAGTGGTGCTGGAAAAGCACAACAGTTGAGGCAGCATCCTAGGAGCAGGAAAATCGATGTTTCGGGCAAAAGCCTTTCATCAGGGCTTCCTGATGAAGGGTTTTTGCCCAAAATGTCGATTTTCCTCCTCCTCGGATGCTGCCTGAACTGCTGTGCTTTTCCAGCACCACTCTCATCTAGACTGTGGTTTCCAGCGTCTGCAGTCCTTGTTTTTAACTAAGACAGATATGGGCCAAGCGCAGGAAAGTTGGACTAGTTTAGTCTGGGATTATGCTCGGCATGGGCTGGTTGGACCAATCGGTTTTTTTCTGTGCTGTGTGATTCTATGGTGCTCTATTCTTTAAAAAAACCTTGACTCATCCAATCTCATTTACTGTCCATTCTGTAACCTTCTGTTTCTTACAAAGGTCTTTTAAATGCAGACCAGAAGTATACACACTTCTCTTAAACCTGTCTATTTAAGTTCCTTCAGTTCAGCATTCACTTTGTTTAGAGCTGCAGGACCACCTTGGCCTAAATTACAAATAATACTCTTCTGCATCTTCAGCACAAGAGAATTATCCATTTGCTCATTAACTGTCTGGTTCTGATAACCATGACATATCTTTTTACATGTAGCGCCATCAAACATATGGCTCATTATGATTGGATTGCTTTCGAAGAAGCATTGAATATCACAATTAAAGCTCTGCAGAATTACTTACAACTACATTTTGAAATGAAATCCCAGCCTTTGCCCATTTATTCATGACAATGAAATAATTGAATCACTCAGTGACTACCTTCATTTTGCAAAGACTATCTTTCCCTTCAGTAAAATCTTATTCTCTCCATTCACAATTATTACCCCGGTGCAAATCCATCCTTGCTCTTTCAAGCTTAGGAAAACAAACTTCAGCGTGCCTGACAATCAGTTGGCTTAGCTATTGATCACCAGCTGAGGCTGGCTGATATTAAGTTTTACCAGGTCTTAGTATTTGCAAAACCAGATACTATGTTGGAAACATACGGAAGACAAAGATAACATCCAGTTGATTTTTCATCCAATCAGCTGTCTCCAGAACTCTCATATCTAATATTATGAGTGAGAAGCTCATTGATTTCTTTGTATCTCAATACATTTATTCAATTGACTCTCCCTTGTTAACTAAAACAAATTGCCCCCAGTGGGCCTTCATTCTAACCCTGAACTCTCATCTATCTTCACAATTCCTGTCATCATTCTTCCACTCCCTATATGACCTCATCTCATGTACTTTCTACTTCTAGAACTCCATGTCCACCAGAATAATGATCACTCAGCATCCCCTTTAGCTGCTTTGATATTGTAAATAGCTGCTCTTTGTCAAGCACTGCTCCACTTCATTTTCAAAACTGCTACCAATGGTACAAAGCATCCCATAATCAGTTCTTGTTGAATCAAACTGGAGTGGTATCACAAAACCTACAAATGAATTAGCTCAAGAACTGTAATTAAAGTCTAAAAGTAAATTGTGGTAATTTAGAAAAGTATATTATTAAGTAGCAGAAATAAGTGTAAGTCACAAGCAAGACAATAAAGTATATAAGTAAGACAAAGTAAGGTAAGTGAAGGAACATAATGTTAATGTAATGGAAATAAGTTTAAGATTAAGATTAGGAATGTCAGGTGAGCTCAGTCCCACGTTTTACATGGCCTGCAGTTTGTGGGAGTTTGTGGATGCTCCTGGATGACCACACCTGAAGGAAGTGCCATCAGTTTGATTATCTTGAGCACAGGGCTTTGGAGTTAGAGTGTCAGCTGGAAGCATAGCAGTGTATTTGTGAGGCTGGGAGTTCTGTGGATTGTATGGTTTTTGGTGGGGTCATCCTGCAGCTTAAGGATGTGTAATCAGAGAGGGAATGGGTAACCAGCCATCAGAAGAAACGTGGCAGGCAAGTAATCAGGAAATCCCCAAAGCACATCTCACTCAAGAACAGATTCTCTGTATTGGAAAACACTGAGAGTGGCAGTTCCTTTGGGGAGCCAGACCCCAGCTGCACAAAAGGGAAGCAGAATAAGAAGGAGAACAAGTTTGTAAGGAGATTCAATAACAAGGGGTACAGTCTGGTGTTTCTGTGGCAACAGATGTGATTCCAGGTTTGTGTAATGTCTCCCTGGGGCCAGGGTGAAGGATATCACTGAATGATTGCAGGGCACTCTGAAGGGAGAGGACAGTTAGATATCCTAGTTCACACTGGGAACAATATCGATTGAAAGAGAAGAGAGGTCTGCTATAAGGATTTAGGGGACTAAGTAGCAGATTATAAAAAAACCTGAAACAGCTGTAATCTCGGGATTACTCCCAGTCCTATGTACCCGTGAATATAGGAATTGGGACATAGAACAGATGCAATCATGGCTGAAGAGTTGGTGAGGGAGGGACAGTTTTAGATTCCTAGCCACTGCATCCATTTCTAGACAAGGTGGAACCTGTACAAGTCTGATATCCTTGCAGGGAGGTTTACTAGGGTGTTTGTTGGGGTAAAAGTAGAGGGTATTGCACAGACAACTATAAAAGAAGAGCCAGGTCAGTTGAGTAGACAGTGCAAATTTAGCCAAGTTAAGGCACAAGGGAGCATGGCAAGGCTGGATGGCTGTTAATTTCAGGAATCTTTTGAGTCAGGCAGCTGATTTGAAGGTGTTGAATAACACATGGGAATTTGGCATAATTGTTTTCATGGAGACATAGGTGAGGGAGAGGAAGGACTGGCAGCTCAATATTCTGAGTACAGCATTATTAGGCAAGATGGGGGAGTGGGAGTATAAAAGAGGAGGTGGCATTGCAATATTGACCAAGGACTCAGTTACTGCAGAAATGAGAGTTGATATCTTAGAAGATTCCTCATATGAGACAATATGGGCAGAAGTTAAAAGCTAAAGGGGGATAATCACTTTGCTGAGTGTATACTACAGACCCCAAACAAGGGGGGGGGGGAGATAAAAAGACAGACATGTGGGCAAATCTCAGAGAAGTGTAAAAATACTAGAGTAATAAAAGTAGGGGTTTATCATCGTTCCCAATATTAATTGGAACATACAAAGTGTGAAAGGTTTGAAAGGAACAGAATTCTTAAAATGTGTCCAGGAGAGATTTTTAAGTCAGCATGTACAAAGTCAAACAAGAAAGGGGATGGCGCCGGAACTAATTTTAGGGAACAAAGTGGTAGATGTGGCAGTAGGGGAGGGTTTCAGTAATAATGACCCCAAATCAGTAAGATTTTAGCTAATTTTGGACAAGGACAAAGATGGACTGGAAATAAAGGTTCTGAATGGGGAAAGCTGGTTTTAATAGGAATCCGGCCAATTTGGACAGGGGAGCAGCTACTTGCAGGAAAAGTCACATCGGAAGGGCATGGCCAATATGTTCCCATAAAGGTGAAGGGTGAGACTAACAAGCAGAAAGAACCTTGGATATCAAGGAAGGTACAGGGGTTGGATAAGAAGAAAAAGGTTATGGTAGGTTCTGTAGGCTCAACACTTCAGATGTGCTGAGAACTATGGGAAGTGCAGGTGGTTGCTAAAAAACAAAATTAGGAGGGCAAGGAGGGGACATGAAAGAGTCAGGCCCATAAGCATCCAAAGTTGGAAACTGTATGTGGAGTCAGAAAACATAACCGAGGTGTTGAACAAGTACTTTGAATCTAAATTTACAATAGAGAAGGACAACATAGGTCTAGAGATAAGGGAGGGGTGGGGCCATATATTTGAACAAATTAGCATTGAGAGGGAGGAGATATTCATAATCGTAGGAGATTTGCAAGTGGATAAATCCCCAGGCTCAGATAAGATGGGAAGCAGAGGACGAGATTGCAGGGGCTCTGGCATTAATTTTAACTGGAAGACAATTAATGTGGTGCCATTATTCAAGAAAGGTTGTAGGGATAAACTGGGAAACTACAGGCCAATAAGTCTAACATCAGTGGTAGGGAAACATTGGAAAACAATTTCTGAGGGAATAATTAATCTGCGCTTGGAGAGGTAACAAACAGTCAAGGATAAATCATGATTAATCAGCATGGCTGTACAGGGAGAAGATCGTGTCTCTCAATTTGATTGAATTTCTGAGGAAATGGCTTGATATGTAGCTGAGGGCAGCGCTACTGATGTTGTCTACATGCACTTAAGTCAGCCATATGACAAGGTTGCACCTGGCAGACTGGTTCAGAATGTGAGAATTTATATAATCCAACATTGGCAGGAAGCAGAGGGCAATGGGCAAAGGGTGTTTTCCTGATTGAAAGCCTATGTCCAGTGGTCTACTACAGAGTTCAGTGCTGGGTACTTTAATAATTGAGACATGACTGTAGAAGATATTGTTATGGACTAGGCCAGACCACTCAAAACATTCTTAACCAGGCAGTCCTAGACCTAACTTCGCAAATTGTTTTGTTAAGTGGACAGTGAAAATTACCCGGAGTAAATAGCTAGGTTGACTACTAGATTTTAAAACAGACAAAAAATTTATTCACAAAATTGCACAATGAAACACAAAGAACAGAATGAAGAACCCCTACAGAACTCAAACTATCCAGCTGGACTTAATTATGCTGTTCCGAATACACACAACAGTTCCAATAAGAAATCTCCCTTTAAATCCCAGTATAAATGGAACACATGTTTATAGGTTGAAGTTGAAGGGCAGAAAAGAGAGAGAGTTTCCACACAGTTCCCTGTTGAACTTCCCAGTTCAAGACTGAACTATAAACAGCTTAGCTCAGCTCAGCTACACAGCTGACTACACCCCTATCATTATACATGTCACTTCTAAAGCATGGTAAAAACAATGACTGCAGATGCTGAAAACCAAATACTGGATAAGTGGTGCTGGAAGAGCACAGCAGTTCAGGCAGCATCCAACGAGCAGCGAAATCGACGTTTCGGGCAAAAGCCCTTCATCAGGAATAAAGGCAGTGAGCCTGAAGCGTGGAGAGATAAGCTAGAGGAGGGTGGGGGTGGGGAGAAAGTAGCATAGAGTACAATGGGTGCGTGGGGGAGGAGATGAAGGTGATAGGTCAAGGAGGAGAGGGTGGAGTGGATAGGTGGAAAAGAAGATAGGCAGGTCGGACAAGTCCGGACAAGTCAAGGAGACAGTTACTGAGCTGGAAGCTTGAAACTAGGATGAGGTGGGGGAAGGGGAAATGAGGAAGCTGTTGAAGTCCACATTGATGCCCTGGGGTTGAAGTGTTCCGAGCCGGAAGATGAGGCGTTCTTCCTCCAGGCGTCTGGTGGTGAGGGAGTGGCGGTGAAGGAGGCCCACGACCTCCATGTCCTCGGCAGAGTGGGAGGGGGAGTTGAAATATTGGGCCACGGGGCGGTTTGGTTGATTGGTGCGGGTATCTCGGAGATGTTCCCTAAAGCGCTCTGCTAGGAGGCGCCCAGTCTCCCCAATGTAGAGGAGACCACATCGGGAGCAACGGATACAATCAATGATATTAGTGGATGTGCAGGTGAAACTTTGATGGATGTGGAAGGCTCCTTTAGGGCCTTGGATGGAGGAGATGTGGGCACAGGTTTTACAGTTCCTGCGGTGGCAGGGGAAATTGCCAGAATGGGAGGGTGGGTCGTAGGGGGGTGTGGACCTGACCAGGTAGTCACAGAGGGAACGGTCTTTGCGGAAGGCGGAAAGGGGTGGGGAGGGAAATATATCCCTGGTGGTGGGGTCTTTTTGGAGGTGGCAGAAATGTCGGCGAATGATTTGGTTGATGCGAAGGTTTGTAGGGTGGAAGGTGAGCACCAGGGGCATTCTGTCCTTGTTACGGTTGGAGGGGTGGGGTCTGAGGGCGGAGGTGTGGGATGTGGACGAGATGCGTTGGAGGGCATCTTTAACCACGTGGGAAGGGAAATTGCGGTCTCTAAAGAAGGAGGCCATCTGGTGTGTTCCATGGTGGAACTGGTCCTCCTGGGAGCAGATACGGCGGAGGCGGAGAAATTGGGAATACGGGATGGCATTTTTGCAAGAGATAGGGTGGGAAGAGGTGCAATCCAGGTAGCTATTGGCGTCGGTGGGTTTGTGAAAAATGTCAGTGTCAAGTCGGTCGTCACTAATGGAGATGGAGAGGTCCAGGAAGGGGAGCGAGGTGTCAGAGATAGTCCAGGTAAATTTAAGGTCAGGGTGGAATGTGTTGGTGAAGTTGATGAATTGCTCAACCTCCTCGCGGGAGCACGAAGTGGCGCCAATGCAGTCATCAATGTAGCGGAGGAAGAGGTGGGGAGTGGTGCCGGTGTAATTACGGAAGATCAACTGTTCTACGTAGCCAACAAAGAGACAGGCATAGCTGGGGCCCATACGTGTGCCCATGGCTACGCCTTTGGTCTGGAGGAAGTGGGAGGATTCAAAGGAGAAATTGTTAAGGGTGAGGACCAGTTTGGCCAAACGAATGAGAGTGTCAGTGGAAGGGTACTGTTGGGGACGTCTGGAGAGGGAAAAACGGAGGGCTTGGAGGCCCTGGTCATGGCGAATGGAGGTGTAGAGGGATTGCATATCCATGGTGAAGATAAGGCGTTGGGGGCCGGGGAAACGGAAGTCTTGGAGGAGGTGGAGGGTGTGGGTGGTGTCTCGAACGTATGTGGGGAGTTCCTGGACTGGGGGGATAGGACAGTGTCAAGGTAGGTAGAGATGACTTCAGTGGGGCAGGAGCATGCTGAGACAATGGGTCGGCCAGGGTGGTCAGGCTTGTGGATCTTGGGAAGGAGGTAGAACCGGGCAGTGCGGGGTTCCAGGATTATGAGGTTGGAAGCTGTGGGTGGGCGATCTCCTGAGGTGATGAGGTTCTGTATGGTCTGGGAGATGCTGACCACTTTGGCCTGAAGTCTCATCTGTTTACATATAAACAAAAAGCCTCTCAAAATCCTTTTTATCTCTATACCAAACAAGACTGATCAGAGTCCGACCCGCTTTATTGCAGCTCTGAAAAAAAGACAAGGACAGAGTCTCCTTGAGCTAAAGAACAGCTTTTAGCAAAAAAAGGGACTAGCTTTGTATCAATATGATCAGTAAGCTCACAGATGAAATGAAAATTGATGGTGTAAATAGTAAGAGGGAAGTCTGAGACTGCAGAACAATATAGATGGGCTAGTCAAATGAGCTGAACTATGACAGATGAAATTAATATCCAAAAGCATGATGTGATGCATTTTGGGATGACTTGCAAGGCAAGAAAATACACATTGAATGGCAGGGGCCTGGGAAGAACAATGGTTCAGAAGTGCATGTCCATAGGTCCTCAAAAACAGCAAGTTAGGCAGAGAAGGTGGTTAAGGAGGCAGATGGGAAACTTGTCATTATTAGTCAGAGATTGAATATAAGAACAAAATTATAATGGAAATGTAGACAACGTAATTTAGGCCAGTACTTTGTGCAGTTGTGGTGGCCACACTGCAGGAAAGAAGTGAATGCACAAGAGAGAGTAAATGGGGAGAAAGCTTTCAGCTTCATCGAGGGGTCAATAAGCAGAAGGTACAGTTCTAATTTAAGGAGAGGGAACTTTCAAGAGGATTGGAGGAAAACATTTATCATCCAGAAGTTTGTAGATATCTGGAACTGACTGCCTAAAAAGGTGTTACAGGCAGGAAACCTCAAGACATTTAAGTCTAATTTAGATGAGCATTTGAGATGCCATAGAATACAAGGCTATGGGTCGAGTGCTGGAATATGAGGTTACAATGAAGTCCAGAACAGACATGACGAGTCTTTTTCCATGCTGTAAAACCCTATGACTTTATAATACCAATACCAACCTTTAATCCCTTTCTCCAAATAAATAAACATTTTAGCTCTGATCTTTTTTCCCCTTCCCAGCTCTCAAAAGTATTTGAACAAATCCATCCAGTTAGATTGTTGTCCTTCTACTGCCACTTCAAGGACCAATTGTCAATGTTCAAGCAACATTGTGTGCATCAGTGATCATGGTAGGTGATGGACCCATTCCTCTTCAACCACACTGCTGCCTTAACTATCATTAATTGTTATGGGTGGCACAGTGGGACAGTGGTTAGCGCTGCTACCCCACAGCGCCAGGAACCCGGTTTTGATTCCAGCCTCGGGCGACTGTCTGTGTAGAGTTTGCGTGGGTTTCCCCCAGGTATTCCAGTTTCGTCTCACAGTCCAAAGATGTGCAGGTTAGGTAAATTGGATATGCTAAATTGTCCGTAGTGTTCAGGGATGCATAGGCTAGGTATATTAGCCAAGGGAAATGCAGAGTTATAGGGGTATGGGAATAGGTCTGGGTGGGATACTCTTTGGAGGGTCGGTGTGAACTTACTGGGCCAAATGGTCTGTTTCCACACTAGTGATTCTATGAAAAAAACATACCATTCTCCTCTAATACCTTTCTTCCTTCTTCCTGTTCTTATTTGCAGATGGATCTTGTGTGGTTCCAGGCTTACTGATCTGCTTAGAGCAGGGCATTTCTACCATCACCTCCCACCACTATATGATCATTTTGGGAACCTCCTCGGATTGTGTCCTGTCTCAACCCTGTCTTTGGAAACATCCAAGGAAAGGGGGACAACAGATGTCTTTTAACATCTCTTGTCACATCTTTGCTAACAGTCTTGGATGACCCACAATTTCTCCCAATTGAACATTGGAAAGACTAATGCCATCATATCGAATACCTCTACAAACTTTGTATACTTATGAGAAACTCCATGCTGCTAAATCATCAGTTTGAGGTTGATCCTGACTGTTCAATGCCTCAACATCCTAATTAACCCAAAGCAGAGCTTATGTAATCACATGTTTCTTTTACCAAAATGATTTATTCTCATCTTGATAATATCCCTCAGCTGTACACCACCCCAGACTAATATACCACAAAACCCTCTTCTCTGCTATTTTTAACTGCAGGCTCTATTATTCCAATGGCTTCCCAATAGATGTCTATCCTTTACTCCTTAAAACATCAGTTCATTCAAAGATTTTTATATCTACTTTATTTGCAACACTTCCTCCCAATTCCCTTCATTACAACAATGAGTGCATTTCGGAAATATTTCATTGGCTATAACATACTTTGACATATCCTGTGGTCATGGAAGGTATTAAATAAATATAAGCTTTTCTTTTCGTTCAACTATCACCTCAGTCTTTCTTGATCCAAGTTGGCTTTTGTTCTCCAAACACTCAAGCTAGAAATTCTCATCTTCAGGTGGAAATCTGTCCATGTTGCCATCATCCCCCTGCTCCTCCCCCTATCTCAGTAATCAAACATAGGCTGAAACTTTAAACATCTGACTGCAGCTTTTGCACAACTGCTTCTCTTTTCATCCTGTACTTAACATTCAGCCACATACACTGGAATTTCTTCTCTAATGTCCTCTGACAATAAGCCTCCTTCTCTCCTTTCAAAAAACCTTCCTTTTAAAATCAGTTTTGACATGGGGGCGGCACGGTGGTTCAGTGGTTAGGGCTGCTGCCTCACAGCGCCAGAGACCCGGGTTCAATTTCCTGCCTCAGGCGACTGCCTGTGTGGAGTTTGCACATTCTCCCCATGTTTGCGTGGGTTTCCTCCGGGTGCTCCGGTTTCCTCCCACAGAACAAAGATGTGCAGGTTAGGTGAATTGGCCATGCTAAATTGCCCATAGTGTTAGGTGCATTAGTCGGGGGTAAATGTAGGGGAATGGGTCTGGTTGGGTTGCTATTCGGAGGGTCGGTGTGGAATTGTTGGGCCGAAGGGCCTGTTTCCACACTGTAGGGAATCTAATCTAATCTAATCCAACATACTCTGATCAGCTTCGTAATGTCTTCACGGTTGTCTCACTTTACAACTGTCCTACGATAAAGCATCTTATGAACTTATATGACACCTTTTACATCGTAAAACATTTGATGATGATTGTTTCTATATTGAAAGGTGCTATGCAAATTCAGGCTATAGTTGTTATGTTAAGGTAGTCACTTATATTCCTTGTTGATGTCACTGGGATTGTTGTCCTAGTTTTACTTTCAGGGAATAGGAGGCTAATCACACACTTACCAGCTGCCAAAGCTATATATTTCACTTCTGCCTGCAGATGCAGGTTTGTGCAAATTGACAGGTAGGCACAGGCCATCTGCTGTTCTGACTGAGCCATGTGGTATTTCATTCATTCTTCCCCCTTCTCTTTCAAATATATTCATTTCAGAAAAATCCTATCAGAAAATGGATTTGGCAGTAATGCTGCTGAAGGTAATTTCAAAATAAAAGAATTTGCCACAAATGCCAGTGAGAACCTAACTACCAGCACAAGAAAACAAATAGAGAAAAGGTGAAGAAATGGCTGCAATATGCTTGCTTTCCCATGACTGTGTTCTGAAAATCAGCCTCTGCATACTTACTATTGCTTAATAACTGCAGACAGTCAATTCACATGAGCTTAATTATGAATGGAGGTCCTGTGCACCAGGAAATGAAACGAGGATGTCCCTGTCCTCAAATCCTCATTCAAAAAAAATCCTTCACCTATTTTGCATAAGTGCCTTTCCTGCATTTCATTTCAACCCAATAGTGTCAGCCTATAATAAGCTGGAATTTCTATGCAAGCTGGTATCACAACAAATGTTGGATGAATCAGGGAAAAAGAAAAAGTGCTATGAAATCCACATTGTAAACAGATAGACAGTGAAGAGATATTTGCCATTTTACATGCTGGTAGTTAATTTAAATGATTGCAGTATTTACTTCTCTATCTGCAATAGACAAGAAAACCACTATTTACTTTCTAGAGCCAATCACAAGTATTTATTTTAGTACACATGGGAGATTGCTTATCACAACAGCATTTATATACTGCACTTCATCCTATCTGCATCAACTTTATTTCACCAAAAGATCTGTCATTTTAAGAGTGGTTCCCTCCTATTGTCTTCTTTCAGCCCTCTGATCATTACCTGTGCATACCAAAACAAATTTGGCAATATAACTAGGTCTCTGTAACTTTCCTCATGTCCATTTACATTCATGTTTTAGCTGTTGCTCCTGATTCATCTCCATCATCTTTCCCTCCTTTACCACCTTCTGCCCCTTTCTTCTGTTTATGCTTCCTAGACCCCTTTTTCTTGTCATTCCCCCATCCTTTCTTTCTCCTCACTGTGATATTCTGGTTTTTCAAATCTGTAGTCTAACCATTCATCACTTACACTCCTACACTCTATCCTGAGCTTGAGCCCCACTTGGATAATCCCACGGTTTCTCTCTGTACCTCTTATCTCTCCTGCGAGCCTCTGAAGGGATAAACAGGGTGGTAATTGTTGCATGCTTATGAGCACAACTCAAACTATTTGTTCAAATAGCCTTACATTCACCAAACACAGGGAGAGTATTTTCTAACCTTTTCTCATTTCATCAATTCCTGTAAATGTTAATCCCATAGAGTCTTCCCACAGATCAACTTTCTTCACATCCCTCCAGATTATCCAGTCACTTGTGACTGAAGCCTTTGCTATCACGCTTGGATGATTTTACTGACCAATGGGTATTTAGCATAGGTGAATGGATAAATGACACCTTAATAAAGGACCCTCTCCTGTCTATTCCTTCCATCACTTACTACAACACAACCTCTACAATGAGTCAAGACAGCATTGTTTTTTTTCCCAAATCAAATGTTTGTCGTATTCTTCTTTTGAGTATCTCAACTTGTTTAAACTCAATCTTCAATCTTACAACAGTCCGGCCTTTGTTCTGCCATTTACCAGAATATTTCCATAACTACATCCACAAAATCATCACCTGAACCATGTATACAGAGTAATATCTTAATTGGTGCATCTAGGAATGCAGATTAATGACATTAAGTTTTCATTCAAATTTGGGGTTTGCATTGTGGTTCATCGTGAACAATCCCCTTCATGTTCCATCTGTTATTTATTTTGACAAGTGAACTTTGTGTGTGGTTAGAATTCAGGTAACTGACCTGATCCTTTGTTCAACCTTGTCGAGGATGAAAATGATTCAGTATACTTGTGAATAGTATGCCACTAGAGGGACACATTCCTAATGTTATCCATCTCACAGCTTAGAAGGGAAAAACCGTGGAGCTCACAGGGTAATAATCTGCTACTGCTGTGTGCGATGTCTGACTACTTCTGGGTACCTTATTTTCCACATCTACCCATGTGGTTAAGGGTTGTTTGCAGTAATTTGCTGCCTCCAATCCACCTTTGTCTTGGGCCTAACGATTGAATAATGGAAATGGATATACAACTGTAGAATATCTACAGAAGTTATACTGTTCTTAAATAACAATAAGGTTTATTGTGAGAGAGTAATAGGTACAAATATATTTGGTGAGGTTTGATTATTAAAACCTTAGGAGCTGCTACAAATTAATCTACCCCTTTTAAAAGCTAGAGTAGAACTATTTGTCCCACATCAGCAGACATCAGCAGAATGGACTCAGTCAACATAACATAAACAGAAACCCCTTTAGCACATTTACCATATAAAATATTTCCTGTCAGTCTTTTTCCCCATAGGTAACCCATTATACAGCCAAGCTCTGTTATTTTCTGTCATATCACTGATTTCCCCTACTAGAAAGAATTGCTTTCCAAGGAATTTATTTTGGAGCTTCTGACATTTGACCTCGTAAGTTTGCCTTTATTGTCAGGAGATTGGAGTTTAAAAATAGGGATGTCTTTTTACAACAATAGTAGATGTCAGCGAGACCACAGTGGAGTGCTGTGCATAGTTGTAGCCCTGTATTCATAGAACATAGAAAAATACAGCGCAGTACAGGCCCTTTGGCCCTCGATGTTACGCCGATCCAAGCCCACCTAACCTACACTAGCCCACTATCCTCCATATGCCTATCCAATGCCTGTTTAAATGCCCATAAAGAGGGAGAGCCCACCACTGCTACTGGCAGGGCATTCCATGAACTCATGACTCGCTGAGTAAAGAATCTACCCCTAACATCTGTCCTATACCTACCACCCCTTAATTTAAAGCTATGCCCCCTCGTAATAGCTGACTCCATACGTGGGAAAAGATTCTCATGGTCAACCCTATCTAAACCCCTAATCATCTTGTACACCTCTATCAAGTCACCCCTAAACCTTCTTTTCTCCAATGAAAACAGCCCCAAGTGCCTCAGCCTTTCCTCATACGATCTTCCTACCATACCAGGCAACATCCTGGTAAACCTCTTCTGCACCCGTTCCAGTGCCTCCACATCCTTCCTATAGTATGGCGACCAAAACTGCACACAATACTCCAGACGCGGCTGCACCAGAGTCTTATACAACTGCAGCATGACCTCAGGACTCCGGAACTCAATTCCTCTACCATTGAAAGCCAGTACGCCATATGCCTTCTTCACCGCACTATTTACCTGGGTGGCAACTTTCAGAGATCTGTGTACATGGTAACCAAGATCCCTCTGCTCATCCACACTACCAAGTATCCGACCATTAGCCCAGTACCCCATCTTTTTGTTACTCATACTAAAGTGAATCACCTCACACTTAGCTACATTGAACTCCATTTGCCACCTTTCTGCCAGCTCTGCAACTTATCTATATCCCGCTGTAACCTGACGCATCCTTCCTCACTGTCAACTCCACCGACTTTTGTATCATCTGCAAACTTGCTCACCTAGCCTTCTAGCCCCTCCTCCAGGTCATTTATAAAAATGACAAACAGCAATGGTCCCAAAACAGATCCTTGCGGAACACCGCTAGTAACTGCACTCCAAGATGAACCTTTACCATCAACTATTACCCTCTGTCTTCTTCCAGCCAGCCAATTCCTAATCCAAACCTCCAACTCACCCTCAATGCCATACCTCTGTATTTTTTGCAGTAGCCTACCATGGGGAACCTTATCAAACACCTTACTAAAATCCATATACACCACATCTACCGCTGTACCCTCGTCCACCTCCTTAGTCACCTTCTCAAAGAATTCAATAATGTTTGTGAGGCACGATCTGCCCTTCACAAAACCATGCTGACTATCCTTGATCACATTATTCCTATCCAGATGTTCATAAATCCTATCCCTTACAATTCTCTCTAAGACTTTGCCCACAACAGAAGTGAGGCTCACCGGCCTATAGTTACTAGGGTTATCCCTACTCCCCTTCTTGAACAAGGGAACCACATTCAGGAAAGGATGTACTGGCAGCTTGAGAGAGAGTTATTAGACTGATTTCTGGGATTAAGGGGTTGGCTAATCAAGAACAGCTAAAGAACATAGGTCTTTAGAAGAATGAGGGGTGCTCTTATTGAAACAGACACGATTTTGAAAGGACTTGGCAGAGTACAGGTTGGAAAGTTGTTTCTGCTAGTTTCCACTTCCGAGAAGCACCTGAATAAATAGGAAGGGAATAGAGGGATATGGATTCTAGAAATGAAGACAGTTTTAGTATGAAAGGGCAAAATGAGTTGGCACAGGCTTGGAGGGTTTAATGACCTATTCCTGTGTTATCTGGTTCTTTGCTGTTTGCTCTAGTGGAGGAAATTTCAAATTAGGGGATTTAGTTACAGAATAAGGGACATTCATTTAAGATGTAAAATTTTCAAAACTACAAAGGAATTTCTTCTCTCAGATGGAAGTGAACAGTACAGCACAGGAACAGGACTTTTGGCCCACAAAGCCTGCAATGACACATGATACCTTTCTAAACTAAAAGAGCCCTTTTGCCTCTATGTGATTAGTATCCCACAATTCCTTGCCTGTTCATGAATCTTTCAAGCGTTGCTATTGCATCAGCTTCTAACATCTCTTCCGGTAGTGCATTCTAGGCACTTACCACCCAATGTGTAAAAACTTGCCTCTTACATCTCCTTTGAACTTTTCCCTTTTTACCTTAAACTTAAGCTCCCTCATAAATTTCAACCCCAGAGAGTTGAGGAGGTTAGATTATTGAACATATTTAATAAGGAGGTGTATAGTTTTTCTTCAAATATTGAGGTGTTGAGGGATATGAGGAACAGGCACAAAAGAGGAGTCAGATCTGGGGCAAACGAGCTATGATCTTCTAGAATGCTTGACAGGCTTGAAGGGATGAACGTTTTACTCCTGATCCTATTTCTTATGTTTTTTACGTATGTTTATCAGTAAATTATAACTGGAAGTTTGCCCATACCTCATACTTTGGCACAGTCCATTAACTTAACTATGAGCACAGACCGGGGAAATTCCAAATGAAATAGCTGCAGTCTCCAAGCAACCTACTGAATTTCGTTACATACTCTTCCATAGTATTGTTCTCAATCATTATAAATTTGTCAAAATATGGCCATGCCTCATATGCAGTCAATTAGGTCACCTTTTTGATAATCTTTACCCATGTGTGTTAACCATCTGTCCAAATCTCATCCATGTTCAAATCATGAGGACCAATTCTGAAAAAAATATTTTACATCTTTTCTTGCTTCTGTATGGCAGTGCAAGTGCTAAAGCCATACCTACAGTCATAGAGATGTACAGCATGGAACAGACCCTTCGGTCCAACCTGTCCATGCCGACCAGATATCCCAACCCAATCTAGTCCCATCTACCAGTACCTGACCCATATCCCTCCAAACCCTTCCTATTCATATACCCTTCCAAATGCTTCTTAAATGTTGCAATTATACCAGCCTCCACCACTTCCTCTGGTAGCTCATTCCATACACATACCACCCTCTGAGTGAAAACATTGTCCCTTAGGTCTCTTTTATATCTTTCCCCTCTCACCCTTAACCTATGACCTCTAGTTCTGGACTCCCGTACCCCAGGGAAAAGACTTTGTCTATTTATCCTATCCATGCCCCTCATGATTTTATAAACCTTTATAAGGTCACCCCTCAGCCTCCGTTGCTCCAGGGAAAATAGCCCCAGCCTGTTCAGCCTCTCCCTATAGCTCAGATCCTCCAACACTTGGCAACATGCTTGTAAATCTTTTCTGAACCCTTTCAAGTTTCACAACATCTTTCTGATAGGTAGGAGATCAGAATTACATGCAATATTCCAACAGTGGCCTAACCAATGTCCTGTACAGCCGCAACATGACCTCCCAACTCCTGTACTCAATACTCTGACCAATAAATTAAGAAGTATCTCAGTCTACATTGTAATTTCATTCATCCACCAGTCATAAGGCCCATTTTCAGAAAACAGAGTAGGTAATGTGGGTGGCACGGTAGCTCAGTGGTTAGTACTGCTGCCTCACAGCACCAGGGTCCCAGGTTCAATTCTAGCTGTGGATGACTGTCTGTGTGGAGTTTGCACATTCTCCCTGTGTCTGTGTGGGTTTCCTCCCACAGTCCAAATATGTGCAGTTCAGGTGAATTGGCCATGCTAAATTGCCCATAGTGTTAGGGGCATTAGTCAGAGGGAAATCAGTCTGCATAGGTTATTCTTTGGAGGGTTGGTGTGGACTTGTTGGGCCGCAGGGCCTGTTTTCACACTGTTGGGAATCTAATCTAATCACCATCTGATAACAATATTATACTCCAAAAGTATTTATACAGAATTCCAATGATCTCTTAATTAATATATTCATCATCTGTTTCCTCGTTTCTCATTACATGATCACTCTGTTGATCCTGATTCTGGTATGTGGAACCTCTCTCTATTGGACGGCAATTTGTCTTTCGGATATCCTTCAGAGAGAAAGTCATTCTTTGTTGATGTTGTTTTTAGTTTAGGACTCTGAATCTCTTGATTCTCCTTTCTGGAAGGCAGCTATTGTATTGAAATAAACATTTTCTTGTAGCATTCTGGATTTCCATTTCAGAAAATTGCTTTCTAACTGGAAGAGGTAGTTTTTTTTTGCATGATCTTGGATGCTTAAACCAAGCAGTTTTTTCCTTCTTGACCACATCCTTGATCAGTTTGTATGGGTCTCGCTCATTTGGAATCATTTGTAGCTTACTTCCCTCGAGTTGTTCATCAGGTTAGACACGTTCATTTGCCAACTGTAGTTGTTTGACTGAAGAAGTAAATTTGGTAAGCCTCTTAGTCATGCTGCTAAAAGATTGCTGTTCACTCAGTACAATCTTCGCCATTGGCATTGATGGTTGTGAAGAAAGGTCATATCAGACTTAAACATTAACTTTGTTTTTCTCTCTTAAGGTACTGCCAGATCCATAGGTTACTCTAGTATTTTCTGATATTATTTTAGATCTCCAGCATCCACAGAATTTTGCTTTTATTTGATTGTTGCAATGTCTGAAGATGATCAGTGAAAGAGTCTTGGTTCATTGAGCTGTTCATTTCTGCTAAGAGTATTACAACGTTAAGAAGACATACATAATTAGTCAGCAGTTCAAATACACTTAGAGAGAGAAAGAAAGCAGCAATTGTGGAAGCAACAAAAGGCAATGAAATTACAAATTATACAATGAGATCTGAAATCTTCAATCTTTATTGGCTGTACACTTGGCAACATTTAATTGTCCCTGATGCATCCTTTCCAATAGATCTTCATCAAGGAAAGATGGCTGAACTAATCTTTTGTCATACACTAATAAACTTGCCATAATTCTGAAATGCTATTGGTGCTCAAAGAATTAATTCTGATGAAGAGTCACTGGACTCAAAACATGAACTCTGCTTTCTTCCCACAGATGTTGGTGGACATATTGAGCTTCTCAAGCAATTTCTGTTTTTGCATTTTTGGTCAACTGGTTAGAATTTTCTGTCTGATCATCCTTCAGTACAAAACTGGGGATTGGCAGCATAGTCTAGGTCACTGTTTCATTCTTGTCAAATTTGTTTGAGCTTCTTTTGGCTTGCTAGCAACTGTTTCCTCTCAGCCATATGAAATATTTATTTTATGTAACTGTAGAGAATCTCAACGGATTCTTTCTTCCACCATGGATCTGGGAAGATCAATTAAATCTTCTACAAGCTGCTCCTTGACAAGTTGGTTGACCACAGTTTGTTCCTGGACTAGTTGTTCTCTTGGAATTAATAGGACTTCTTCTGACTTCTTAAGGAAGTGAAGATCTGAACTAGTGCACTGGCTCAAAATGGCATGGTGGCTCAGTGGTTAGCACTGCTGCTTCATAGCACCAGAACCTGGTCAGGTCCACACACCCCTACAACTCACCCTCCCATCCTGGCACCTTCCCCTGCCACCGCACGAACTGTAAAACCTGCGCCCACACCTCCTCCCTCACCTCTATCCAAGGCCCTAAGGAGCCTTCCACATCCATCAAGGTTTTACTTGCACATCCACTAATATCATTTATTGTATCCATTACTCCCGATGCGGTCTCCTCTACATTGGGGAGACTGGACGCCTCCTAGCAGACTGCTTTAGGGAACATCTCCAGGACACCCGCACCAATCAACCACACCGCCCCGTGGCCCAACATTTCAACTCCCCCTCCGACTCTGCTGAGGACATGGAGGTCCTGGGCCTCCTTCACCACCACTCCCTTACCACCAGACGCCTGGAGGAAGAACGCCTCATCTTCCGCCTCGGAACACTTCAACCCCAGGGCATCAATGTGGACTTCAACAGTTTCCTCATTTCCCCTTCCCCCACCTCACCGTGGTTCTAAACTTCCAGCTCAGCACAGTCCCCATGACTTGTCCGGACTTGTCCTACCTGCCTATCTCCTTTTCCACCTATCCACTCCACCCTCTCCTCCCTGACCTATCACCTTCATCCCCTCCCCCACTCACCCATTGTACTCTATGCTACTTTCTCCCCACCCCCACCCTCCTCTAGCTTATCTCTCCACGCTTCAGGTCCACTGCCTTTATTCTTGATGAAGGGCTTTTGCCCGAAACGTCGATTTCGCTGCTCGTTGGATGCTGCCTGAACTGCTGTGCTCTTCCAGCACCAGTAATCCAGAATCTGGTTTCCAGCATCTGCAGTCATTGTTTTTACCTTGTTGATTTTAACCCTACTGCGAATCCTCTTACAAGGATGCCTGCCTTAAAGAAGTTTCCTCCTCTCCCTACACGAATCTCAGCGAGTCCCTCTCCCACTGCAACTCCCAGGTTATTTCCTCTGCCCTGAAGCTCTTCAACCATGTCGTGAAACAAACTCACTATCACAGCCACATTTGCTTCCTCAGTGCCTGCCTCCGTAACCAACTCATCCCACACGGACTCCGGACCACCTTTAAACCAGCAGAGTTCGGACCTGAACAGGACAAACAGTACAGACTACAGATTCAAAAACACCAGCAACAGTTCTCCTTCAAGATCCTCCACTCCACGCTTGCAGCAATGCGCCGGCACCTAACCTCTCTACAGTCATCCCTGCCGCAGCTGAGGGCCACACTCTCTCAGAATTGCAAAGGACCCACTCTGTACTACATCCTCAGGAGAATTCATACTCTCAACAAACAGTATTTCAATTCCATCTCAAACATCAAAAACTGTAAGTACAACAAACTTTTATCCACACACCTCCATAACCAGTGCTCCTCAAACATTCCAGAAGATTCCCCTGGCCTCGGAATCTATTCCACCATTAGCCATGCGGCTGATGCAGCTGCCACCCCCACGCTGATTGATGATGTCACTTCCACCCCCATCATGGCCACTCCCACAACCACTTCCACCCCTCGCAATTCCTCATGCGTCACACGTGACATCACTTCCGCCCTTCACATCATCGCTGATGCCACATGCTCAGTGACTTCCGTCACCCCTACTGCCCTAGTCACCACGACTTCCACCCCCACCAGCGCCACTCACCTGCATTCTGCTGACATGCCCCCCACAGACCCCACTGTCACTATCCCCACCCCCCAGAACCCCGAGGGGAACACTACCCCTGCTCATGACTCCACCCCCATTTCCCCCACCATCACACCCACTCCAGTTACAGGTTCCGCCCCCACTCCCAGCTCTACACCCACACCAGATCCCAGCTCCCAGCCCTGCCGAGTTTTCGCCATTCCCCCAGACCTCCCCTCACTGAGGACGAACGATCAGTCCTCAGCAAAGGACTCACCTTCATCCCCCTCCGTCCACGCATCAATGAATTTAATACACGCCTTGACGTCGAACTATTCTTCCGTTGCCTCCGCCTCCGAACTTACTTTCACAATCAGGACTCCCGCCCACCTTCCGAGGACCCCTTCGACCACCTCCAACACACTGCATCCACCTGGACACTCCGCGCTGGCCTATTACCTGCCCTCGACCTCTTCATTTCCAACTGCCGCCGGGACATTAACCGCCTCAACCTGTCTACCTCCCTCCCCCACTCCAACCTCTCACCCTCACAACGCGCAGCCCTCCAATCCCTCTGCTCCAATCCCAACCTCACCATCAAGCCAGCGGATGAAGGGGGCGCAGTGGTAGTCTGGCGCACTGACCTCTACACCGCTGAAGCCAAACGTCAACTCGAGGACACCTCTTTCTACTGCCCCCTAGACCATGACCCCACCCCCCATCACCAAACCATAATCTCCCAGCCCATACAGAACTTCATCACCTCAGGAGATCTCTCACCCACAGCTTCCAACCTCATAGTCCGGGAACCCCGCACTACCCGGTTCTACCTCCTTCCCAAGATCCACAAGCCTGACCACGCTGGCCGACCCATTGTCTCAGCATGCTGCTGCCCCACTGAACTCATCTCTACCTACCTCGACACTGTCCTATCCCCCTAGTCCAGGAACTCCCCACATACTTTTGAGACGCCACCCATGCCCTCCACCTCCTCCAAGACGTCCGTTTCCCCGGCCCCCAACGCCTCATCTTCACCATGGATATCCAATCCCTCTACACCTCCATCCGCCATAACCAGGGCCTCCAAGCCCTCTGTTCTTTCCTCTCCAGACGTCCCCAACAGTACCCTTCCACCGACACTCTCATTCGTTTGGCCGAACTGGTCCTCACCCTTAACAATTTCTCCTTTGAATCCTCCCACTTCCTCCAGACCAAAGGGGTAACCATGGGCACACGTATGGGCCCCAGCTCTGCCTGTCTCTTTGTTGGCTACGTAGAGCAGTTGATCTTCCGTAATTACACCGGCACCACTCCCCACCTCTTCCTCAGCTACATTGATGACTGCATTGGCGCCACCTCGTGCTCCCGCAAGGAGGTTGAGCAATTCATCAACTTCACCAACACATTCCACCCTGACCTTAAATTTACCTGGACCATCTCTGACACCTCCCTCCCCTTCCTGGACCTCTCCATCTCCATTAATGATGATCGACTTGACACTGACATTTTCTACAAACCCACTGACTCCCACAGCTACCTGGATTACACCTCTTCCCAGCCTATCTCTTGCAAAAATGCCATCCCGTATTCCCAATTCCTCCGCCTCCGCCGTATCTGCTCCCAGGAGGACCAGTTCCACCACAGAACACACCAGATGGGCCTCCTTCTTTCGAGACCGCAATTTCCCTTCTCACATGGTTAAATATGCTCTCCAACGCATCTCGTCCACATCCCGCACCTCTGCCCTCAGACCCCACCCCTCCAACCGTAACAAGGACAGAACGCCCCTGGTGCTCACCTTCCATTGACGTCGATTTCAAAGCTCTTTGGATGCTGCCTGAACTGCTGTGCTCTTCCAGCACCACTAATCCAGAATTTGATTCTAGCCTTAGGTGACTGTGTGGAGTTTGCACATTCTCCTCATGTCTGTGTGGGTTTCTTCTGGGTGCTCTGGTTTCCTCCCTAAGTGAATTGGCCATGCTAAATTGCCCATAGCATTCGTCAGAGGGAAATGGGTCTTGGTGAGTTACTCTTCGGAAGGTCGGTGAGGACTTGTTGGGCCAATGGGCCTGTTTCCACACTGTAGGAAATCTAATCTTAAGATTGCAAATAATGTATACATTTGCAACTCTTATGCAGATTACATGCTCATGTAATATGGAGTATTCCTACATTTCTGACAGTTATTCCAACCACCGTCATTTTGTCTCTTTATGCTATAACGTCTGCTTCTTCAGCCATGATAACTGATCTGATTTGATAATGACACTGGTATTCAGCTTAAATTCAATAGTGTATCCATGGAAACATTCTGTGAATCCCATATTATTGGGATCACCAAATTCCCCTACAAATTCCTCAATTATCTTTTCTGAAGGAGTTTGGAGTTTGCTGTACCATATTAAGGTGCTTGCATGTGCAGTTAAAAAGAAAAACTATGCAAGTTTGTTTGCCATTTTAAGAGTATTACCACTTTAGGAAGACATAGATAATTAGTCAGCAGCTGAAATGCAACTACTGAAAGAGAAAGAATAGCAGCAGCTGTGGAAGCAACCAAAGGCAAGCTAGCACTCCGAAGGCAAAACTTAATATCGAAGCTGGTAATAAATGCTCGGGCTGGAATGTTGACTAGGAATAGAGAAGAAAGCTAACTGCACTTAGAAATTACAGAGGCCTTAGCAAAGAATCTCTCTAATGAACAGCTGAAGGCTCCAGCAGAGATTTCCAAGTCACTTTATGAAATAGCATAGAATTCCAGACAAGGAAGATAAGAGAGTGTAGAAGTGAGTTCTTACTTCTCACAACAAGCATCACCACCATTGACTTTAGAATCTACAAGATGAAACTGCAAGGAACAGATTTCTCTTTGTGCCAGCTATCAATAGAGTGTATGATAGTTTAGAAGTGGTTGAGATCAGTTGGTATCTGTACATTCATGGAAGTCCAGAATTTGGCTCATGTGACATCACCCTGAATGTCAGCTTTCAGATTGATGCTGTCGTAATGCATGTTGCTGTCCATCAGAGCTTACAGATTCTAAATAGCTGCCACTTAAGTAGCCATCCTATTTTTCATGGATCCAAGACCCAGATGAAAGATGATGGCTGGAATAAAGGCACATTCCAGGCCGCTGGTCCTTCCCCTCATGCCACCGCTCCAGTGGAACATTGGAGGCAACACCAGTCTGGCCCCTTTACAGTCCATAGTTGTAACCACAAGTAAGTTGACCGGAGAGGTTTGGAAGCAAGCATCTATTATTACTTTCGTTTTCCAGTATCATCCAGGAGAGGTGAACGAAAGTACATATAGACATCAGGGAAAGACATGTGTTATAAAAAGAGGTTGAGTTGTACTTGATTTGGTTGTGGTAAAATTGAACATGGACCCTTATCCTGATTAGTTATTCATGGAGATTGGTGTCAAATATGGATGGGAGCAGAAATTTGATGCTGGTAAATTAAATCAAGCACTCGTTTAATTGGATGTCAGCCTTAGCTCAGTGTTAGAATGTTTATATCTGAATCAGAAGATCATTGATATAAAAAACATTGTTGAAGAGTTGAGCATGTCAGCTTACACCTCACAGTTGGTCCTCAGGGGAATAGTTGGCAGAGCAGCTTGTTGCATCTTGATGGAGCACACCTTTTGTAAACAGGTTTCTTCTTTGATGTCTTCATATCTGCACTTCTTTTATATTCTGTAGGAATAATACTTACTAGGTTCATCCTTCTTAAATATTCCATGACTTTACTTGATTCTGTCTGCCTCTTCCAAGATAATAACACAGAAAGAAATGCCCATGGGAAATATTGTAGATGTCCTTGAGGAATTTGTGGTGTGAATGGCAGCTGGTGAAAATCTTTGAGTAGTATCACCCTGCCAGAAGTAGGTCCAGATCTTTGTAGGTCCGATGTCAACAAACCCTGAAAAATACCACTCTCAGTTTCAGAAACTGAAACTGAAATTCTCAAAATTCTTCAGACTTATAAATTTCACACATTTTTCTGTGTCAGCTGATTGTAAATAGATCTGTAAATTGTAATTATCTCTTGCCGTTAACCCAAATGTATGGTGAGTATAAAAGCAGGGAACCGAACCACCACACTTCTGACTTCTATGAAAGTATTTGCTAATAAGCTGACATGAACTAGCTGGATTGACCATGGAAATATCAAACAGCACAAGAACTTCAGAGCAACCAATTTTGGCAGAGAAATTCTGGTTAATACATTCTCTTCCCATTTCCAACAAAAATGGTTGCTGGCCCGATTATATGCTGAAATTATATCAAAAGATGCAAGAGATCCATTGGTTCACATTTGTGCTCCAGCTCGCAGATTAGTTTAGCACAATGTCCTAGGAGATCCAGTATATTACATAGAGTAACAGATAGTCATTGATAAAATGTATAGCCTTTTGTCTGGAGATGTGCCTTCACCCATGTTTATGCAGTACCCTCTGTCATACTATCACAACTTTTTCTGCCTCTATGTTATCAATCCTATTGTGGTCATTTTCTTCTGAGATACTATTTCTTCACCCTCAGCTTCATCATTAGCTATCTGACACATTTTATCTCTTGCATCTTTCCATATCCCTATAATCTCCAGCTCCACAAATTCCGATGAGATTTGCAAGCATTAAACTCTGGCCTCTTGAACATATCTAATTTTTAGCATTGGTTGCTGTGTCTTTAACTGCAAAGGTCCCGAGCCCTGGAAGTCCACTCATTGCCTCTTTACTTCTCCACCTCATATTCCTTGAATTTACCTGTTTGAACAAACATTTAGAATCTGTCTTAATATCACCCGAACTGTCAGATTTTGCTTTAAAACATTCCTGTGAAGCACTTGGGACATTATATTAGATTTAAATATGCTGCAAAATACAAGTTGGCATTAAAAAGATCAATATTAATCATCCTTCTTTAGTATTCAAGGCCCTTAAATTTATGACTTGTTACCTAAATTCTCTTCATCCTCATGTAAGCTGTCTGTTTAAAAATTTTAATTTATTGTTTCTTAGGAATGGGTAGCAAGTTAGATCCATTGACTAGCAAGTTAGATCCATTGACTAGCCATCTAGTATATGGATTGGATTAGTGACCATAACAAAGGCATCAAGCCCGATTCCAGCCTCCACTCCCTACTCCCAGTAAAACATCACTGTACTGTGCTGTGTACTGTTCAGTAACTAATCACAAGCTACCTGCTTTCAGGTGGACACCTGAGGAAGAATTATCTTAATTTATCTTTAATTTCATTAACTCTTACAGTATGAGCCTTAGACAGTCGTTGAGTACCCAATAAAATTAATCCTTAGGAAAACTTGGGTGAGGAAGCCTTTGCTAAATCCATACCATGACTTTGCATTTTCAAGGTTGTAATGAAGGTTTGCATTTGCTGCTTCTGAAGCTATGTAACTGACAATGACTTTTGGTGGAGAAAGTGAGGACTGCAGATGCTGGAGATCAGAGCTGAAAATGTGTTGCTGGAAAAGCGCAGCAGGTCAGGCAGCATCCAAGGAACAGGAGAATCGACGTTTCGGGCATCAGCCCTTCTTCAGGAATTCCTGAAGTAGGGCTGATGCCCGAAACGTCGATTCTCCTGTTCCTTGGATGCTGCCTGACCTGCTGCGCTTTTCCAGCAATGACTTTTGGTGCCCCTCCATGGGCAGTCAAATGCAGATTTCTAGATGTTGTTGGCAATGATTCCCAGCTCCTCAAAAGGATGCACTGTTAAGGATCTGCAGATGGCACACTTTAGAATTCATTGAACAGAATTGAGGGTTTGGTTAAAAAAAAGAAGGAAGCATATGTCAGGTATAGACAGGATAGATCGAGTGAATCCTTAGAAGTGTATAAATGAAGTAGGAGTATACTTAAGAGGGAAATCAGGAGGGCAAAAAGGGGACATGAGATAGCATTGGCAAATTGAATTAAGGAGAATCCAAAGGGTTTTTACAAATATATTAAGGACAAATGGGTAACTAGGGAGAGAATAGGGCCCCTCAAAGATCAGCAAGGTGGCCTTTGCGTGGAGTCACAGTAAATGGGGGAGATACTAAATGAATATTTTGCATCAGTATTTACTGTGGAAAAGGGTATGGAAGATATAGACTGTAGGAAAATAGATGGTGATATCTTGCAAAATGTCCAGGTTACAGAGGAGGAAGTGCTGGATGTCTTGAAACAGTTAAAGGTAGATAAATCCCCAGGACCTGATCAGGTGTACCCGAGAACTCTGTGGGAAGCTAGAGAAGTGATTTCTGGGCCTATTGCTGAGATATTTGTATCATTCATAGTCACAGGTGAGGTGCCAGAAGACTGGAGGTTTGCAAATGTGGTGCCATTGTTTAAGAAGAGTGGTAAAGACAAGCCAGGGAACTATAGACTGGTGAGCCTGACCTCGGTGGTGGGCAAGTTGTTAGAGGGAATCCTGAGGGACAGGATGTACATGTATTTGGAAAGACAAGGACTGATTCGGGATAGTCCACATGGCTTTGTGCATGGGAAATCATGTCTCACAAACTTGATTGAGTTTTTTGAAGAAGTAACAAAGAAGATTGATGAGGGCAGAGCAGTAGATATGATTTATATGGACTTCAGTCGGGCTTTCGACAAGGTTCCCCATGTGAGACTGATTAGCAAGGTTAGATCTCACGGAATAAAGGGAGAACTAGCCATTTGGATGCAGAACTGGCTCAAAGGTAAAAGACAGAGGATGGTGGTGGAGGGTTGTTTTTCAGACTGGAGGCCTGTGACCAGTGGAATGCCACAAGGTTGGTGCTGTGTCCTCTATTTTTTGTCATTTACATAAATGATTTGGATGCGAGCATAAGAGGTAGAGTTAGTAAGTTTGCAGATGACACCAAAATTGGGGGTGCAGTGGACAGCGTAGAGGGTTACCTCAGATTACAACAGGGTCTGGACCAGATGGGCCAATGGGCTGAGAAGTGGCAGATGGAGTTTAATTCAGATAAATGCGAGGTGCTGCACTTTGGGAAAGCAAATCTTAGCAGGACTTATATACTTAATGGTATGGTCCTAGGGAGTGTTGCTGAACAAAGAGACCTTGGAGTGCAGGTTCATAGCTCCTTGAAAGTGGAGTCGCAGTTAGATAGGATAGTGAAGAAGCAGTTTGGTATGCTTTCCTTTATTGGTCAGAGCATTGAGTGCAAGAGTTGGGAGGTCATGTTGTGGCTGTACAGGAGATTAATTACGCCACTGTTGGAATATTGCATACAATTCTGGTCTCCTTCCTATCGGAAAGATGTTGTGAAACTTGAAAGTGTTCAGAAAAGATTTACAAGGATGTTGCCAGGGTTGGAGGATTTGAGCTATAGGGAGAGGCTGAACAGGCTGGGGCTGTTTCCCTGGCACGTCAGAGGCTGAGGGGTGACGTTATAGAGGTTTATAAAATTATAAGGGGCATGGATAGGATAAATAGGCAGAATCTTTTCCCTGGGATCGGGGAGTCCAGAACTAGAGGGCATAGGTTTAGGGTGAGAGGGGAAAGATATAAAAGAGATCTAAGGGGCAACACTTTCAAGCAGAGGGTGGTACGTGTATGGAATGAGCTGCCGGAGGATGTGGTGGAGGCTGGTTCAATTGCAACATTTAAGAGGCATTTGGATGGGTATATGAATAGGAAGGGTTTGGAGGGATATGGGCCAGGTGCTGGTAGATGGGACTAGATTGGGTTGGGATATGGTTGATGTGGACAGTTTGGACCGAAGGGTCTGCTTCCATGCTGTACATCTCTATGACTGTATGATGTGACCTTACAGATCTCTACAGGTTCACTGTAATACCTATGAGAAACATATGGCTTTTTAATGAAGTATGTTTGGATTATTAGTTGACCTACTGAGTCAAGACTACAACTGACCAACATCTTATGCAAAATATTCTGTTGCTTTTTAATATTTTTTAAGATTGTTTATGAAATTTCAATTTCTAACATGCATCTCATTGTTTCTCCCTTTCTGTCAGCCTTCTAAGAAGTGAATGATAATTGGCACATTTTTCCTGTTGTCTGTCCATGAGAACTCTTCCATGTGATTGGCTGCTTATGATTGTTGATGATATCACCTTTGTTGAATGCTTGGCAATCTCCTTGCCTTGTTACCAGATTCAAACTAGTGCTGGAAAAGGTGGAGACCAAGAGCAGAGGATTGCTAGATCTTTGTGGACTGCTTCCTTTGAGGTCAATGACTATTGACTACAAAACGTTAGCGAATGACTTCTCATCAATGTAGGCTGCCCAACAGTGTTATTGGCTTTGCAATATTTATCATTCAGTTGGCAACTCAAGGAAAGAGACTACACACTTCATATACAACAGTATAGCTATGCTATTTTCCATCACATTATACTTTGCCTACAGAAAATCTATTACATTTTAGAACAAGTATCTTGGTGTCCAACTTACTTGTGATATTGACCATCTTTCTTGCTCACAATATTGTTGTTATCCTTCAGGTCACTAAAGTAGTTTTGTTTTGAAAAATGCCAAGTGAAGCAATTACTCAAATCCTGCTTTTGCACTTGGGAAATCCAACTGAATTTGACCTGAAAGTAATAGAATGGATGCTTCCTATCCTTGTCAGCTGTAAAAGACAACAATGAAATTAATTTGGGCAAGCTAAATCCAATTCAAAGTATGGGATACCAGTCTACAGCACAATAAACAACAGTCAACTTATGTAATTGAACATAGCACCCACTGAATCAATATAGCAGCATGAGCACAGTGATGTAGTATTCCGTTTACAGTCATTCACTTCAAAGTGTTCAGAAGCATTTTTTCGGTCATCCAGTTAATTGTGCACAACTTCATCGAAGATATGAAACACATAGTTGTGCACTTACTATCTGAGCTAACACACAATTAACTGGTAGTGAATAAGAAAATGCTTCACAGATTGTCCTGTAAGCTGTGCCTAAGTCATTAAATGCTGTGAGCTTTTTCTTGTGTGTTAGGTATAATTGGTTGTGAATGTGATTGTAGCTGCTTTATTCACTACATGCATAATCACTAGTTTACCCCAGCATTGCCTATGGTGTATGATTCTAAACAGTGTACCTTTAAGAAGTACTAGCTAGATCAAGCTTCAAACCACACAAGGAGTTACAAATAGCAGTAACAAATATAGGTACAAATATTTCTGAGTTACATCATGATACTGTGATTGATTCATACCAATTCCAAATGTAAAAATGTTAATCACATTTCACAACACTAACCTTCACTTAAACAAGTAAATATAGACAAAACTAAACTAATAATAATTCAGATCCAGGATTTAGAATTAAGAGGTATTTATGGTCATCAATTGGATATTAGACACAGTTTGTCTGGAAGGAGCTATCTATAAAATTATAGACCATCAATGTCAAATCAACTGCATTCATTGCCAACCTCAAAGCGGACTACCACAAAAATCCAGTTACCTTTGTGGCATTATGTTTCCAGTTTTCGAGAATGGTTTAAATCTCGTGACAAGTAAAAGAGATCGTAAGGTGTGCAAAGGCATGGTGCCATAGTATGATTTTCAGCCAATCAGACTGAAGTATTCTCCAGACTGAACTCCAGAGTGTTGAGTTTAACTTTGGAAATAGTTTCAACTGGATTATGACAAAATTTAAATTAAAATTAAGCTTTAGGGAAAAGACATGGTCTTTGACACAAAAATGTTTTTAATACCTCTCCCAGAAATATAAAATTACAACATTTTCAGAATCAATAATGTTGTTTAGCAGTAATTATAAAGACAGTCGCAATTCATTTGTAGTGAGAGGTCTAAACCAGTTTGAGGGTCCAGCACCAATACTTGCAATGTCTTAGCACTAGTGCACTCTTTGAATGGCTGGGGACCAAACTAAGCTAACCAAGTGCAAGGTGGATCGTGGGGGAAGGGAGAGCAACCACAGAGGGGGATCCTTGGGCATGTGGAGTCTGAAGAACCACTCCTTCTGATTTACATGGTCCAAAGAAAACATTTTAAGATACCCCAGATATCCCAGATATTACAGTCAATATCAGTGACAGCACGCACCATCTATCTCAATATAATGATCACTGTGACATGAATCTCCCCTTTGCTAATGTTAGTTTGGATCTGGGACCAAGTCCTGATGTACAACAATAGCAAGGCCATCAAGCAGATAAGCAGACATTTTCTTAAAGAATTCCCAGTCAGTAAAAATAGAAAGCAAAATCTACTGATTATCCTAGAGTTTAACATTATCTAATAAGAGAACAAAATGAATGATTGGGATTTACGCATGGAATTATGGAAACAATGAAATATAATAAACAATGCTATATTAAAATCATATAAAAGATGTGTGAAGTTATTTTTATCACAGAAATAAACTAACATTCTAAGCATGTTAGTTTAGTTTTCCAATGGTAGTGAGGATGGGTATTCAGCAGTAATGGTGAAATTAAAATGCTGTTAAATGTACAGTTACACATCATTGTGCAAGGTTAAACACTTTCCAAGTTTTATACCAGGTCAGAACAACAGATCATCATCTTTTTTGTGCTTTCAAATTGATTGAAGTCTAGGGTGACTTTAAGAACATACCTTATGGAGAAACATTGAGTTACTGACACCAGTTTCTGGAGTTCCATATTTAATTAGGCACGTGTGAACTCCTGAAGGTGCTGTCAGTTTCAAAATTGTGATAACATCTAACTATTTTTCTGTCATTATTATTGTAAAATCTCAATGGATGTTTTTGGTCCTTTTTAGCTGAACTGTTTTGTAAAATCAGGTGGAACGTGCATCACATATGACCCACCCAATTGCTGTCCGAAATGACAATATTTGGGGAAATAGTGGGGTGTTGGTGGGTTGTTAGAGGTTCTTAATTTGCATCTTGAAGGACCTGTCACAGGAAACAAGAGGGTGTTTAGGTTGCTGATTACAAGCTTGCTTTCATTATGATATCTGCCTGATGAGAAGCTGGAATGAGTTTTTTAAATTTCTCAGGATACAAATTGCATGTTTTGCCTGCCAGAAATTTTCACCATGTCAATTGCAGAACAACAGTTTCATCTATCTTTTGTGCTTGCTATTTTACTTTCACTTCATCTCCTTGTTGAAATATAGCTTCAGGTATCCTACTTTACAAAACTTAGAAAATGCTAGTTGATAATTGGTACTGTTTCTTTTTCATGAGTTAATACTTACTGGATATATTCATTCAACAATCTGAAAGTTTTGAAGAACTTGGGAGCACATATGTCATAAGGTATATAAGAGTTGGGAGGTCATGTTGTGGTTGTACAGGAAAGAAGTTAAGCCAGATTTGGAACATTGTGTGCAGTTCTGGTTTCCCCTCTATCCAAAGGATTTGTGAAAATTGAAAGGGTTCAGAAAAAACTTACAAGAATATTGCCAGGGTTGGAGGATTTGACTGATAGGGAGAGGCTGAATAGACTGGGGCTGTTTTCCCTAGAGTGTCAGAGACCTTATAGAGGCTTTAAAATCATGAGGAGCATGGATAGGTAAATAGACAAGGTATTTTCCCTGAGGTGGTGGAGTCACCCCACTATTTCCCCAAATATTGTCATTTCGGACAGCAATTGGGTGGGTCATATGTGAACTAGGGGGCATAGGTTTAGGGTGAGAGGGCAAAAATTTAAAATGGACCTAATGGCCAACTCTTTCATACAGAGGGTGGTGCGTGTATGGAATGAGCTGCCAGAGCAAGTGGTGGAGCCTGGTACAATTACAACATTTAAAAGGCATCTGGATGGTTATATGAATAGGAAGGGTTTAGAGGGATATGGGCTTAGTGCTGGCAAAGTTTTTTAAATTTCTCAGGATACTAATTGCATGTTTTGCCTGCCAGACATTTTCACCATGTCAATTAGGTTAGGATATCTGGTCAGCTTGGATGAGTTGGACCGAAGGGTCTGTTTCCATGCTGTACATCTCTATATCTTGATGACTTTATGAGTCTAAGAGTCTAAAGTGAGATCTATAGTGCAGAGAACATATAAGTAGTAAAAGAAAAATAAGATCAGTTATTTAAAATCAAAATTAAGTTAAACATTTCCAAATGAATAATGTTCGTCATATTTGTAAAAAGTCCATGGACCTGATTGGTTCAACCAATATCCAAAACATATAATGTATTAATTTACCACATTACTGTCTGTGTGATCCTGCTGTGTACAAACATGCTGCCTCATGGTCCACAATCGTGATTCTGTTGGTTTCAATGGAGTGAAAATTGGACAGTTTCTCAAATGGTCATATGGTTTTATCCATCATAATACCACATAAGCTGAGAAGCTGAAAATGTGTTCCATTTCCTTTTAGACTGAACCTATGACGCTACTGTACATTGTCAACAGGGCAGTGTATCTTTGGAATGAGAAGATAAGGAAAGCGAAGAGAAATAATGTTTCTGAAGAGGGTGCTTTTGTGGCTCAGTGGTAGTGTCCCTGCCCTTTGATCGCGAGACCTGAATTAAAGTCCTACCTGCTCTAGAGCTATGTAATAACATCTCTGAACAGGTTGATTAGAAAAAAAGGTTTAATAAAACAAAATTAAATGTTACTGAAAGGGTTCTCAGTTGTTTCTATGACTCTAAATAAAGGTGTAGGATGAACAACTATTTGAGTATCCCTTCAGTAACTTCTAAACTTTTACATTTCTTAAAGTTTAACCTATTTTTCTAATCAATCTGCTCAGGGGTGTTATTATATACCTTCAGAGCAGGTGGGAACTGAACTCGGGTCTTATAATCCAAGAGTAGGGACACTACACTGCAACGCAAGAGCCCCATTCTGTAACATCTACCAGCCAACTAGTCATTAACAAACCTTCTACCACTTTTACCTGTGGGATAGCTATTGAAACAAGTTCAAATACTTCTTCTGTCAAATCTATACCAATCCTGAGAATTGTCTTTCACAGAATCACCAAAGGATGTAATTTAAATTCAGCCAGAAGTAGAAGGTTAGAAATGAAATCAGAAATACTAATCATAATTTTCCAAGAAGTTTGAATCAGTACTGTACAAGCTGATTGGAGAACAGTGGCTAGGACGTGCTTGCTAAAGATTGGGACTTGAACAATAAGGAGACCTTGAGTTTTTCCTTTGTCATGGTAAAATGTCATATGATCCTTCTCATGATGTTAGAAAATAAACACTGATACTGACACATATAATTGGCGACCAAGAACTTGGTCAAAGAAGTAGGTTTTGAGGAGCAAATAAAGGAAGAGAGAGTAGTAGAGAGGTTTAATGCGGTCATCCAAAATCTTAAAACTTAGGTAACTGAAAGATTGAAAGAAAAGAGATAAGAACTGCAAACTCTTTCACTTCGAGCAATCTCTTTTTCTGATGTTTGGGAAAAAGCTGAATCTTGTAGAGTCTTGCCCTTTATGAACTGAGCATTTTTATGCACACACTGTCTGAAGTGTAACATGCTTGAGGTAAACATTAAAGCTCTGATTCTACAAACAAGATCCTCAGAAATTTATGAACCATCTCTTAGTCTTTTGACCTTTCCAAACCTGATGATCAAATAACATCTTGCCAGAGTCTGTGAGTGGAATCTTAACTAATATTAAAAGTAGTTGTGGGTTGTGAAACATTGAAATTTAGAAGGTAGGAGCAAGAGAAAACCATTCGGCCACTTGAGCCTTCTCTGCTGTTCAGTATGATCATGGCTGACTACTATGCTTAATACCCTAAACCCAGCTCCACCCCATATCCCTTGGTCCTTTTAGCCACAACAGCTATATCTACCTCCTTCTTGAAAACAAATCACATTTTGGGCTCAACTTTCTATGGTAATGGATTCCACAAACACCACTCTGTGGGTGAGGATACATCTCTGTCCTAAAAGGTTTACCCTTATCCTTAAACTATGACCATGTTTCTGGACTCCCCAACCATTGGTAGTATCCCTCCTCCATCTAACCTATCCAGCTCCTGTTTCAATTCTATTGGTTTCCATGAGATTCTCCCCAGCCCACACCCCCTACTTCCAAACAACAATGAATAAAATCCTAAATTGACTCCATCTCTCCTCCTGATGGAGTCATTCCTGATGAAAAGCTCTTGCCTGCAACTTTGATTCTCCTGCTCCTCGGGTGCTGCCTGACCTGCTGTGCTTTTCCAGTGCCACACTGTCGGCTCAATCTCTCCTCCTGTTACACCATGGTCATGCTCTAATCCCTGTCTTATTACTGAGCAAGAACAGGTATCAATTAGGAACTCACTGCTTCCTGGCAAGAATCCTGTCACACTACTTGAACAAAGCGTGGATGGGATGTGGCGATAAGATGATCTTGATATGGAGATTTCTACCTCTAACTGTGTCATTTGCCACATTTCTCGGAGTCTGGTAATTCTACCCAGATTGTAATTTATGCCAACATTTATGTAAAGAGATTACCCATGTGAAGTTGTTTTGCAAGAACTATACTTACTGCTAGTGATGGTATTGTAGCATCTTAAATGCCAGTGTGACAGGTTTACATTTGCAGTTTTTGATATAAATGTGGAATATTACAATTGATAATATGAAGTGTGCACAAATATAAGATTATTAACACATTAGCAGCACATTTCCCATGGTGTTGCTTACAGTGAAAAGGATATCTTAGAAGAGCTTTATGATAATACTTATTAATTTCAATGTTAGGTTGGGTTTTGGGAGTACCAGGATAGGATACAGGGTCCAGAAACAGCACTCTGAGATGCTTCCTATGGTGTGAAAGTGCTCCAAGAGAGATTCCATGACCATAATGAGGATAGCAGATTCATATTTTTGTGGGAATGGTGCAGCTGAATTAGATTTGAACTTGCCATTCATACCTTTTGAGCAATCAATCCCTCCACACAAGTACGTTCCGACATGTCAGATCCCCTATTAACACTTTGTCCAGACCTGACACTTTGCACATACCAACCTTCCAATATTTTGACACCTATTAAAGTTCAAAAATATTTACAGATGATTTTAGTGTCATTATTTACAATCACAATCAATGATCAATGGAAAAAAAATCCATATTAGCAACCTGCATTCCTGTCTGATCTTCTCCAAACACAGTCTCTCTGCTGTCTCTCATATGGTAACAGCTGTTTCTGTAAAGATGTGTTGCTTTTGTTTTTCTGCAAGGGCTTCATAATAGAGCAGAACAACCTTTCATCTGTACTAATGTATCACTTGGCTGAATTAAAACAAACTTTGAGTATTCAATTCCCAGTTTGATTGGAAGCATTTCAGAAAAAGCAAAGCTATTTTCAAATCTCCCACTCCTGTTCAAACTGAGGGGATTATTTAATTACTGGCAATTCACTGCCTACATTCTGGAATATTCTGCAAATTGTATCTACTGAGAATCTATTGATATTATGCAAATCTCCCTTCCAACTGACTAAAGACTAGCTTTTTAAGATTGACTTTCAAGTGAAGACAAAAAGGGAAGTATTAAAAAAAAAGCCATATAATTCAATAGAAAAATTTTACAATTCTATTATAAAGAAAAATAAGTAATTTTGGCAATATTTTATATTCTAATGTTGGATGTTAGAATCCACAGTTTCTGATAAAAACATGACAATTAAAAAGACATTGACAAATCTGCTCTACATCATCAACTTGTGTGGAAATGTAGAATCAGTCTGTCATATTAATGGGAAACAAGACTTAAAAAGTGACAGGGCAGAATTACACCAGATGTGCACATAATGAATACAGTGGCAACCAAAAAGAAACACTGTTGACATGGGATTTCTGAATGAAATGGAGACAGAGCATTCTGTTTGTAATAATAAACAGATAGACTTGTTCGTGTCTGTGCATGTTGCAAATAGGGAATGACAATAAAGTTTAATTTTCAGAGGAAGGGGGATTTTAGAGCAGTGCCAATCATGTGGACCAAGTTATGCAAAATATTACTTCTACTGAAACAAATTCAGTCCTCATTTAAAAGTCATACATTTATATATTCATTCCAATTCCTGTGTTCCATTTGTATTGCAAACTGCCTATGTAAATCTGAAAAAAAAAACCACCCTCCCACCAGTTGTGGCACTGCAGTGTGTCCAATGGAGTTAGAGTAATTATAGTGCAACAAGTTGTGATAGTTTACATTATAAATTAAGTCCTAGCAAACTCTATATGACACAGTTTACAGAGACACCATTCAGACATAAAACTTTTAATATATTCATATTAATGCTCTTGTTATATTTATTTCAAAATTAGCGAAACAATGAATTATGGTTGAAGAGTGTGGTGCTGGAAAAGCACAACCGATCAGGCAACATCCGAGGAGCAGGAGAATCAATGTTTTGAGCATAAACCCTTCAACGGGAATGAGGGGGTGGCCCAAGGGGGCTGAGAGATAAATGGGAGGGGGGTGTGAGGCTAGGGGAGGGTACTGAGAATGCAATAGGTAGATGAAGTTGGGGATGAAGATGGTAGGTCACAGAGGAGGGAGGAGCAGATATATGGGAAGGAAGATGGACAGGTTTCCTTGTAGAGGGAGGAGGAGATCTTTCCTTATGCTGATTTACTCCTGAATTTAGCACCTAATCTAATCTGATGACTTCGGTGCAGTACTGCTGGAGTGTTATACTATAGGAGGCACTGTCTTTTTGGATGAGATTTTAAATTCAGATCATATCTGCCCTATCAAGTGAATATGCAAGACTCCAAAGCACAATTGGAAGAATGGCAATGGAGCAATGTCATGGCCAGTACTTTTCCTTCAGTTGGCATCACTAGAACAGATATCTGGTTGTTTACTAATTGTAGGGTATTGCTGTGAGTAAATTGTCTACTTACTGTGCTTCCCTGCCTTCCAACAATGACTACATTCAAAAAGTAGCTAAAAACAGTAAGTAAAAGAACTTTGGGAGATCCTGAAGTTGTGAAAGGTGATATGTAAATCTATTCCACTTCGGCAAAAACAGCGTCTATTTACCTGCAACACTATCCCATAAACAGCAATCAGATGATTGACGAGTTACTAATGTCTTGGTGCCATGGGATCTGAAACATCTACTTGAAAACAAGTAGAAGAGAGCTTCGTTTAAAGGTCCAAGCATAGAACCTTCAACAATACTTTTTGCCACAGCTGCCTGGGACAATAACTATACCTATATGCACAAGTCCTTGAGTAAGTCTTGAAGTCAGAGATTTATGACTCAAAGGTGTTATGTCTGAATTAACATCGGTATTAGTACTTTAATAACTAACTACTTTTGTTTCCAGCTCCTGAAAAAAACAACTATCATCAAGAACTAAAAAAATACAAAAGGTACATTAGTATGTAATTGCTACACTGAGCTTCCTGCCATCAGGGGGCTTCCAGCATTTAGTTAACAACATGCAAGTAGCATGCATTTCAAAACAGCAGAGTGGTTAGAATATAATGCATATATAATGATTGTGCATTTGTACTGTCTGTCTTGATGAAGAGAAACTAATGGTTAAAGAAGAATGCGAATGGAGCATTGTTGTCTAATTCTACAGCATTTCAATATCTTCACACCAACTGTCTTACATGGTAAAAAATATTGACTGGCCTACGGCTGTCATTTGAATGCAAAATGCCTACCATAACAATTCACTTGAGACTCAAAAAAACTCATTCTTTGTCACTTTATTCCTTGGCATACTACATTCCCAAAATTGGAATAACTTCCTGTTACTGCTTCTGAAGGAATTGGGAAGCTCAAATTTTCATGACCATGGTAACTCAAAGCAATATTTACTCAATCAGGCCAGTTTTGCCTATTCTCCAGTGGCTGACTTAAGATAAACTAACTAATCCCCTCGAGGAAGTCTAAAGGTAAATAACTTAAAAGCACACTTTGATAGCACTCCTGGTGATAGGTCAATACTCTAGTTTTATTATGATCTCAAAGTTTGACTTAAATGGACTTATAGAATTTTAGATTTATTTCTTGATCTGATGGTAGTAGCTTTTTGACTTACTTGAGACATGTTAAATTAATAATCTAGATATTGGCATGTAGGGGGCAATTTCAAAGGTTGTAGATGATCTAAAAATTGGATGCCATGACTTGGAGGTGCCGGTGTTGGACTGGGGTGGACAAAGTTAAAAATCACACAACACCAGGTTCTTGTCCAATGGTTTATTTGGAAGCCAGAGCCAGTGCTTCCAAATAAACCTGTTGGACTGTAACCAGGTGTTGTTAGAATTTTAACTAAAAATTTGAAGAATTGTGAACTGTAAGAAGAATAGTACAGAGCTCCAAAAGAACAAAGAAAAGTTTGTGCAGTGGACAGCCAGATGCCAGATGCTGGGAAGTGTTAAACAATGCATTTTGGTAGGAAGAACATAAAAAAAAACATAAATTAGGAGTTCAATCCATGGGGGAAGGGGCAGGGGGTGGTGGTCAACGCTGGAACAGAGAGACCTGAAAGTATATGTGCACAGATCATTGAAAGTGGCAGGAAAGGAAGGGAGAGTAGTAAGTAAAGTGGACAGTATTTTTGTCTTTATTAATAGAGGGCTAGAGTGCAGGAACAAGGAGGTGATGTTGAACTTAGATAAGACACTTGTTAGATCTCAGCTGCAGAATCATGTAGAGTTATGGGTACCACATTATAGGAAGGAGTTGAACACAATAGAGAGAATGCAAAAGCAGTTTACAAGGCAGGTTGCAGGTGGACAGGCTGGAGAAGAATGTGTTTGGCATACTTGCCTTTATTGGTCAGAATATTGAGTATAAGAGTTAAGAGGTCATGTTGCAGCTCTACAGGGTATTGGTGAGGCCACCTTTAGAATACTGTGTTCATTTCTGGTCTCCTTGCTATAGGAATGATATTGTTAAACTTGAAAGGATTCAGAAAAGATTCACATGGATGTTGCCAGGAATGGAGGATTTGAGTTCTAGAGACAGACTGAATAGATTGGAATGCTTTTCCCTTAAGCATTGGAGGCTGAGGGATGACCTTATAAAGATTAATAAAATTGGATGGAATGGATAGAATGAATAGGCAAGAGGAGAATGGAGTCCAAAACTAAAAGGTATAGGTTTAAGGTGAGTGGGGAAACATTTAAAAAGGACCTAAGGGGTAAGTTTTTCATGCAGATGGTCATGTTCATATCGAATGAGCTGACAGTGGAGGAGGTGGAGGCTGGTACAATTACAACATTGAAAAGGCATCTGGTTGGGTGTATGAATAGGAAGGAGTTAGAAGGATGTGGGCCTCATGCTGGTAAATTGTACCACATAAGTTTAGGATATCTGATCGGCAGGGATAGGTTGGACTGAAGGGACCGTTTCTGCACTGTTTAACTCTATGACTCTTATGAGGTTGTAACTTTGTTCAGTGAGCTGGTGGGTTTGTTCTCAGATGTTTCATCACCATGCTTGGTAACATCATCAGTGAGCCTCCGGTGAAGTGTTGGTGTTCTGCCCGCACTGCTATTTATCTGTCTCAGTTTGTTGTGGTGGGTGATATTATTTCCAGTTCTGTTTCTGAGAGGTTGGTAAATGGGGCCAAAATCTATATGTTTTTTAATGGAGTTCCAGTTTGAATGCCTGCCTCTCGGAATTCCTGTCCGTGTCTTTGTTTAGCCGGTACCAGGATGGATGCACTGTCCCAGTTGAACTGAATTGAATTGAATTGAATTGAATTGAATTTATTGTCATGTGCACAAAGGCACAGTGAAAAGCTTTGTCTCTCCAAGAAAACCTTTCTCTCTCCAAAGAGAACAGTCCCAACTTCTTTCACCTATCCTCAAGAAACCTCAAGTTTCTTATCTCTGGAACTAGTCATAGAGTAATAGATTTTGGAGAAGATTTGTTGCTCAGGTTGTGGATCAGGTTGTAAGTTTGCCCGCTGAGCTGGTAGGTTTGTTCTCAGATGTTTTGTCACCATGCTAGGTAACATCATCAGTGAGCCTCAGGTGAAGCACTGGTGTTCTGCCCGCCTTGCTATCTGAATTGAATTGAATTTGAATTTATTGTCAGGTGTGCCAGGGCACAGTGAAAAGCTTTGTCTTGTGAGCAATAAAGGCAGATCACATAGTTAAGTAGCACAGATAGTAAATAATAGGTAAGCAGCAACAAAAACAAAAATACAGGTACAGGCGAATGTTAAGAGTTTGAGTCCATTCAGTATTCTAACAACCGTAGGGTAGAAAATGTTTTGAAACCAACTGGTGCATGTGCTCAGGCTTCTGTACCTTCTCACCGATGGTAGAGGTTGTAGAAAAACATTGCCAGGTGGGAAGGATCTTTAAGAATGTAGTCGCCCTTTCCTTGACAGCGGGTCTGGTAGATGGATTCTAAAGATGGGAGGTTCGCCTTTGTGATTGTCCAGGCCGAGTTCACCACTCTTGAACTGGTGTCCCCCTTCGTCTGTGTGTATGGATACCAGTGATAGTTGGTCATTTCTTTTGGTGGCTAGTTGGTGCTCATGTATCCTGGTGGTTAGCTTCCTGCCCGTCTATCCAATGTAGTGTATGTTGCAGCCCTTGCAGGGTATTTTGTAAATGATGTTTGTTCTGCTGGTTGTGGTACAGGGTCTTTAAATCCATCAGGTGCTGTTTCAGTGTGGTGATAGGTTTGGGGGCTAACATGATGCTTAGGGTTCGAGTAGTCTGGTCTTCATCTCCAGGCAACATAGTCGCCCACAAACCTACCATCACACTGAAACCTGATGAATTTAGAGGATAATCATAAAGGCCAACGTCCCATCTATAGAATCCATCTACTAGGCTCTCTGTCAAGGAAAGGCTGCCAGCATTCTTAAAGATGCATCGCATCATGGCAAAGGTTTTCTACAAACTCTACCATCGGGGAGATGGTACAGAAGCCTGAACACATGCACTAGCCGGTTTCGCAACAGTTTCTACCCTACTGTTATTAGAATACTGAATGGACTCACAAAATCTTAGCATTTGTCTGTACCTGTGTTTTTGCTTTTGCCACTGTTTGCCTATTATTTACCTATCTACACTATTTAACTATGTGATCTGTCTGAATTGCTCACAAGACCAAGCTTTTCACTCTGTCTCGGTACACGTGACAATAAATTCAATTCAATTCAATTCAGATAGCAAGGCGGGCAGAACACCAGTGCTTCGCCGGAGGTTCACTGATGATGTTACCTAGCATGGTGACAAAACATCTGAGCACAAACCTACCAGCTCAGCGAGCAAACTTACAACCTGATCCACAACCTGAGCAACAAATCTTCTCCAAAATCTATGACTCTATGACTGGTTCCAGAGATAAGAAACTTGAGGTTTCTTGAGGATAGGTGAAAGAAATCAGGACTGTTCTCTTTGGAGAAAGGTTAGGAGGAAATCTGGTAAAAGTTTTCAAAATCACATGTGGGCTGGTTAGAGTAGATGATGGGCAACTGTTTCTACTCAGTAGAGGAACAAGAGCAAGAGGGCTACGCTTAAAGTGATCAACAAAGGAAGCAAGGGGGAAATGAGGAACAACTTTGTCACTCAGCGAGAAGTTCGGGTATGGAATGAACTGCCTGGAAGTGTGGTGGAGCAGGTTCAACAGCAGCATTCAAAACAGCATTGGATGATTATTTGGTAAGAATAGTATGCAAAGGTATGGCGAGATCGGAATTACATGATGAGTCGGTGTGGGCAAGAAGGGCCGACTGGCCTCATTCTGTGCCATAACCCCTCTGTGATTTTGCTCCATTGGAACACATCAACATAATTTTCAGATTTGAGTTTAGAGTATAATGTCTAAATATAATTAAAAAGAAAGCAGACCATGTACACTCAACTGTCCACAATAGTAGTATTATTCAGTCAGTATTACATGGGAAATATTTTTACATCTGTCAGAGTTTTAGAGTGTCTTTATCTAATTAATTAATGTATCATATCTAAACCCTTGCTTCTTATCAAACTCAATAAACTATCAGAAAATTGCTACAAATTGTTGACTGCATATATTGGGTAAATATGAGCACAAATTTCCCAAAAATCAGTAATGGTGTCAGACGTGTGATATCACAGAAATTGAGGCTTCGTTTTGAGAAGTTACGAAGCAGAAGTCCTAGATTGTAATGAAACGTATATTGAGCAATTCTTAAGTTGAATGGCTTTTGTGTGTGCTCAACAGCAGTTATGAAAACAGGTCAGCTCAGGCAAAAGATGTATTAGGAACAGAGGAAAACTGTGATGGAAATTATGATATACTTTATATACAGTCGGTTCTTTCATAACATGATGGTTGCATTTTTGTTCAACCCAGCGTTATAGAAACATCACGCTTTAGAAACAGCACTTAAGGTATTGGTGATGTAATTGTATTACAGCCAACATACCTTTTAAAAGTTCACACTTTAGAAACAGTGTCTCCAATTCATCAATTGCATTACAGCCAATTCATGTTGATGAAATGCGCACTATAGCAGAACAACCTGTATTTTCTGGGAAAGTTCAGAAGAGCAAGGTTAAGGTATAAAAAAGGTGTGGAATAAACTGCTGGACAGCACCCATGTGTGAGCTTTGTAACTGAAGAAAAATTACAATCCAACAAAGGAAAATTAACAATTTACATGCGTTATTAAGATGGAAGAAAGAAGTGTGTAATGAGTCATGTTACAAAAAGAAACTGGCTGAGAAAATATCAGAACGGGACTCTAAGTCATGAGCAGGGAATGTGAGATTGAAGAGAGAAGTAGGAGATACATGGGATGCTCTTAAAGGATTAATTCGATAAAAACACATTGCCTCTCCTGAAGCAGACCACATCCCTTATATCGCCAAAACTAAAAACCCACAAACAGCCCTTAGCTAACAATGAGCAATTATTATTGCATTCTCTGCTGGTAGGATGAGTGAACTTGATCATACGTGTTTGGAAAGCAAATGTGAGAGTAGTTTCCCTGGTGATTTCAGACATTGTTGGGACAGTGTAGTTGAAAGCAATCCCTCTCCTCTCTTGCACAATGAAACAAAATCTGTGTGTGTTGTCACATGAGGCATGACGAAGACTGGGCAAGAGGGAGATGAGGAGATGAGAAGACTGTGGCTAAAGAGGAGTTCACAACTGCACACAGACCTCTGTTATACAGGAGGACATCAGAAGGACACTGGGAGAAGTAGATATTGATTTCCACCAAGTATTAGAAAGTATCAAACAGTCAATGGACCAAGAGGAGGCAATAGGTTTTTAGTTTAGAAGACTATTATGTGTCAGCACAGGCTTGGTGGGCTGAAGGGACTGTTCCTGTGCTGCACTGCTTTTTGTCCTTTTGTCCCTCACTGAAACTCCAGTGTGTTTGCAGAGAGATTTTTGGCTGCTATCAAAAACACCGTCGCAGGAGGGCGATGACCCAGATGAGGGTGAGTACTGAGACATCCCAAGTTTGAAGACTCGATTTTTGAAAGGGCAAGCCATCAGTTTGTTCTGCATTGAGTGTGTACAGCAAGAAAACAGTGGTGTAGGACGAGTTGATCCATTATACTGACGCTTTCTGGGGATGGCTTTGTTATGATCTTTGTGGGACTTTGGGAAATGCTAATGTAGCAACTGTTGAGGGGCCCTGCCCATCCAGAAGTCTGGACAATAATTGTAATTAAAAAATTGGGAGTCTCAAAAGTCCAAAGGTGGGTCACCTACCTGTCATCTTACCCAACTCCTAGCATTGGGGGACCAGCTTAATGATTGGTGTGATGCTGAGGGGCTATACCCAATTATTCTTCTGAAAACATGCCCAGTGGGAGCTGCCAAATCCAGTCATATTCCCCATTTCCTCTCTTTACTCTGTTCACCTCAACAAAATGCACTAAGACCAATTACACAGAGTCAACTTTTGTCAAGGCCTGAGATCAGTCAGCTCCCCACAGATTAGAATTTCTAGTCGATACCTTCTGGTCTTACTGCTCCACAGGATTACCTTCACCTACTTGGCCACATATGAAGATCTGAAAGCTGAAACACGCAGCGAAACATTCATGTTTAAAAGGCCATCAGCAGGGATCAGAAACTATGAGAATCATGAAAGAAATAACGAATTGAATAAAATATGAATCAGATGATTATCTAATGGAACATTCTTACAGCACTTCAAGAGATGCTGTACAAAAATGTACACAGTATTAACAGTAATAACATAAAAACTACATACAATTCAAAATGAAGGAAACAGGTTGAAAGATAAAAGGACACAAGAAGACAAGTGAAAAGGTTAAACAATAGTAACGCATATCAAAAAGGAAGCAATTTGCAAGACAAACTCTTCGAAATATATAACAAAAACGAGTGTAGTACTGTTGGGAACACTGATGAGAACAAGCTGATTTGAGCTATTCGGGTTGACAGAGGGCTCCCTCCAGTGGCTAGGATTTGTTTTCCTCCTAAATGCTCAATTTATGCAGAAAGGTATGTGAGCTTGCTATTCTTGTAAATCTGAGCACTTCTGGTTTTTCAAGTGCTGTTAAGAAAAAGCGAGAGTCAATTTCAACATACTTTGTTCAATATGACTGAGGCTTGCAGTGTAGAGTGTTGCTCACATCGAAACATGGAAAGATTTATAGTCACTTTATCCATGCCATATTTGCAACAGTGCCTACTTTGCCAAAAAATACTGCTATCATTTCTAAAGCATCTTTCACAACGTTAGAGCAATCCAAATTTATTTAAAGCCATTACTCTTAAAGGATATCTGAGTTGGGGAATTGCTGCAGCTAATTTGAATATGGTAAGATCCCAGATGTGACAATAATAAACTTATCTTTGATATAACGTCATACTCATGGAGAGGAACAGCATGGAAACAGATTATTCGGTCCAACTCACCCATGCTGACCAGATATCCTAAATAAATCTAGTCCCATTTGCCATCACTTGGCTCATATCCCTCCAACCCCTTCCAGATACCCATCCAGATGCCTTTTAAATGTCATTGTATCAGCATTCACCACTTCCACTGGTGATTCATTCCATGCACACACCACCCTCTGCTTGAAAAAGCTACCCCTCAGGACCCTTTTAAATCTTTCCCGTTTTATCTTAAACCTATGCCTTCCAGTTTTGGATTCCCCTACTCTGGAGAAAAGACTTTGGCTACTCACCCTATCCATCCCCTCATGATTTTATAAGGTCACCCCTCAGCCTCCGATGCTCCAGGGAAAACAACCCCAGCCTATTCAACCTCTCCCTATAGCTCAACTGTAGTGATTTTGGTGGGGCATAAATATTTTCCAGAACACCAAGGAGAACTACTCTGGTCCTCATCACGGAATCTATGGAGTTTACCTGAGAAAATAGATGAGGTGTCAATTTAGTATTTCATCCAAAAGATGAAATACTAAACTACTACAGTGTAGTCCTCACCCAACATTACACTGGATTGGCAGCCTAAGTTACAAAAAAAAAGACTTGCATTTGTATCAATTAATTCCTGATTTCAACAGATCATAAAATGTACTTTAGAAGTACAGGAATACAGTAATTTTGTCATGTAGTAATATGGTCATCAGTTTGCTCATTGCAGTTCCCCATATATAGCATTGCAAGGATGCTGAAATATTCTAATTCATATTGATTTCAATTCACCAGAACCCATGATCTTGTAACTCAGAAGTGAGAGCACTGAGCCACAACAAACAGGAGCAGATTAAGAGGCTGGGGGAGAAGATATATTAATCTTTTAAAAAAATATGTCCTAGTGAGCCAATAGTGAATCTCCTCATAAGCAAACATTATGTTTCTCCACTGTGCAGTTATTCCTCTCTTCAGAATAACCTGTGGGATAGCTAGAATCACTCTCCCCAGCTTTTCTGTTTTAGGCAGAAGCCAGGCATGAAGTGTGGAGATGAGGCTCTATAAGTTAAAATGGTCCAGAGCTCACAACAAAGAGTCACAGCAAGCCCCATTGTGACCTCTTGCTCTAAGTTAGAATCAGAACAAAATTATCATCTAATTTCTTCCTCACCTACATGTTTCATGCTATTATGTTATTACAACTGAGAATATGACATTGGCACATTATTATTTTATAGCAGAGATCATACTATGACATAGAGAGAAAAAAAGTATTAAGCCTGAAATAGCCAGAACTACAACTGGCTAACATCTATGAAATTTATTTGAATCATATTAAAAAATGTGGTAATTTCAGAAATGCTCACAAACATACATTTCCATAATTGCATTTCCTCTAAGTTATTTTGAAGTGAAGAAGCTTGAAAGTGAAGATGCAAGAACATTGTAAATAAGATCAAATTATCAACCTAATGCCTTTTTTTGTATTTCAATTAAAGATATAAAATTTAAGAGCAAAATAACAATGATTGAGATATCGATCCTATATTTAGAACATACTTTCATGAAATCGGTCCTCAAATATTAACTTATCTGAAAATGAATGAGTAAGTATGATGGATAAATAGAAGAAAGAAGCTTCTGAAGTAGAATACAATGCTGCTTGAAAATAAAATTGAAATTCGTTATGGAAGAATGACAGTAAGCAAAGAGACATTTAAAATGACACATGAAAAGGCAGGGAATAGGGGGATGTGGGCCATGTGCAGATGGATTGATTTTAGATTACATTACAGTGTGGAAACAGGCCCTTCAGCCCAACAAGTCCACACCGAAGCGCAACCCACCATACCCCTACATTTACCCCTTACCTAACACTACGGGCAATTTAGCATGGCCAATTCACCTGACCTGCACATCTTTGGACTGTGGGAGGAAACCGGAGCACCCGGAGGAAATCCACGCAGACACGGGGAGAACGTGCAAACTCCACAGTCAATCGCCTGAGGCAGGAATTAAACCCGGATCTCCGGCGCTGTGAGGCAGCAGTGCTAACCACTGTGCCACCATGCCGCCTACAATTAAGTTAGTTCAGATTGACATTATGGTTGAAAGTAAAGGCAAAAGAGCCTGTTCCTGCTTTATAATGTTCTATGTGTTTTTTAAAAATTGTCACAGTGCAAAAGGAAGCAATTCAAATTTTTGTTTCTGCTCCAACTATCTAAAGAAACATCTCAACCAGTGCCATTCTCCTACATTCTTCCTGTAAGTATGCACATTATTCCTTTTCAAAAATCTATCTTCCCTTTTGAATGCCTTGTACCTGCTTCCTTCACACTCTCAGGCAGTGCACTCCCAGAACCTAACCACTTGCTTCAAGATAAAGCTTCCCCGCTTATCACTTATCTTTCTTTTACTAGTTACTTTAAATCTCTGTCCCCTCTTTCTCCTTATTTCTTCTGTTCAGACCTCTCATGATTTTGAATATTTCGACCAGACCTCTCCCGAGTGTTGTCTGCTTCACAGGGAAAAGTCCCAGCTTTTACAACCTACTTTCGTAACTGAAATTCGTTATTTCTGGAACCATTCTGTAACCCACTTCTGCACTCTCTGCAATGCGTTTAGGTTTTTCCTAAAGTGTAGTATTCTCTTGTACTTTAGGACCGCAATACAAAGATGTGCAGGTTAGGTGAATTGGCCATGCTAAATTGCCCATAGTGTTCAGGGATGTATAGACAAGGTGCATTAGTCATGGGAAATGTAGAGTAATAGAGGTAGGAGAATGGGTCTGGTGGGATACTCTTCAGAGGGTCTGTGTGGACTTGTTGGGCCAAATGGCCTGTTTCCACACTGTAGGGATTCTATAACAATGTCAAGGATAGTGAATGGTTTGTAAATTGCTCTCTCGACCTGTCCTGTCATATTTAATAACTTAAGCACCTACTCATCCAACTCTTTTTGCTCCTGTACAGCATTTAGAGTTTTTTTTGTACTGTCTCTTGATGTTCTTTCTACCAAAACCTATCTCCTCATACTTCTCTGCATTGAACTTTGTTTGCCACCTTTCTACCCACTACACCATCTTGACTATATGCTTTTAAGTTCTAGTCTAACCTATTCACAGTTTATAATGCTTCCAAGTTCTTTTTATGATCATCCAGTTATTTTGAAATTGTGCCCTGCACAAAAAGATCATGAATAAAATCAAAGATTCCAATCGGGATCCCTGTGAAGCTCCACTAGAAACCTTTCCCTAGGCCAAAACCATCCATTAAATCACTGCTCTTTTTTGTGTCACAGCCAATTTTGCATTCATGTTGCTACTGTCCCTTTTATTTTATGAGCTGCAACTTTGCACACAAGTCTGTTGCATGGCATTACAGTAAATGCATTCATGCAAGTCCATATAAGCCACATTGGCAGTATTGCCCAAATCAACCCTTTCTTGTTTCCTCATTTTAAAAAATCAAATAAGTTAATTCAACATGATTTTCCCTCTTCTTAATCTATATGGGTCAAGTGCCAGTTGTCCTAAATTATTTTTCTGGCAAATTTCCCATCACCAATGTAAAACTGATTGGTCTGTAGTCACTTGGCTTATCCTTATTCCTAGGTAGGAACAAAGGCAGAATGTTTGCAGTTCTTCAGTCTTCTGGTAACAGATCTGAATCGATAGAAAATTGAAAAATTATTGCCAGTTACCATGAAATTTCCATCTTTAGAACCATAGAGTCATAGAGATGTATTTGATTCATCTCAACTAGCTCCAATGTCTTCTTAACTTTAAGTACAGACATCCTCTTGAATACTTGTTTATCAATCTTAAATCTTCCTGACAAATCAATTTCTTCCTCCTCCAATATGGTCTGGATGGCCCGTTCCTCCTTGTGGGGTGAGTCAGTGTTTCCTGGCCAAAAACATGGGGTCCATTGCTGTGGAAAGAAGCCCTCCAAAGGCAGGTGCATCAGTGACTTGCAGAGCTCATGTCATTTGCAAACGTACAGTCATGCAAGCGAAATTCAGGCAGTGTATGTCTGTGTTGGACGTAAATGCTGTTCACAAACGATTTCATTGGAGGTTGGAAATTGCAGATAGACATCTGTGGAGCAGAAGTAACCCAGGTGACCTTAAAAGAGCTACCTGCAAACTACAAGGCAGATGAGAGACTTCATACAGTGTACAGGGACACAGAACTGATTTCCTCTCAATTTAAACTGTGACCATAATGCAACGTTGTCTGATATGCAGTGGTGGATGGTGGATAATGTTGGGCTGGAAGAAGAGTTCAGTTCTAATGCAGCACCTACACTCTCCTACTGTCTCTTTGTGTCATAACTGGTCATGAATTTATCAGAATAATGTCAATGCCAAAGAATCATTCCCTGTCCATTGGTTGGAGCAGCATTTATAAATGACGTGAAAGCTGACTGCTCACTTTATTAAGGATCTGTTCTGTTTCTTCTGCCTCTCCCACATATGTTCATTGCAAATATAATCAATGGATCCAGCCACATCAGGAGTTAGCAGTACTATAGCACTGACGCAATTCAGTGGCAGAGAAATGTAAAAAGAACAGATTGCTACTCAAAGATAGGTGGAGGGACAGATAGTGTTGAGGGGGCAGGAAGGCTGCAGAAGGACTTGAACAGGCTAGGAGAGTGGACAAAGAAGTGGCAGATTGAATAATTATGGGAAGTGTGGGATTATGCACTTTAGGAGGAAGAATAGAGGTTTAGAACATTTTTAAAATGGGAAATGGCTTCAGCAATCTGAAGCATAAAGATACATGGAAGTCCTAGTTCAGGATTCTCTTCAGGTTAACATAAAGGTTCATTTGGCATTTAGAAAGGCTAATGGAATATTAACATTCACTTCAAGACGGCTAGAATAAAGAGTCGGGATGCACTGCTGAGGCCCTATAAAGTTCTGGTCAGACCTCATTTGGAATACTGTGAGCAGTTTTCGGTCCCGTATCTAAAGAAGGGTGCTCTAGCCTCAGAGGGGGTCCAGAAGATGTTCTCAAGAATGATCCTGGTGATGAAGGGCTCATCATATGAGAAGTGATTGCTACCTCTGGGTCTATATTTGGTGAAGTTTAGAAGGATGAGATATGATCTCATTGAAACTTATAGATTACTGAGAGACCCGGATACAGTGGCTGTGGAGAAGGTAGAAGAGACTAGGACTGGAGGGCATAACCTCAGAGCAAAGGGATGACCCTATAGAACTGAGGTAAGAGTGATGAATCTGTGGAACTCTGCTTCAGAAAGACTGTGGATGCCAAGTGACTGAGTGTATTTAATATGGAATAAGATAGATTCTTGATAAGTAAGTGGATCAAGGGTTATGGGAAGAAGGCAGGAGAATGGGATTGAAAAGACTATCAACCAACCAAATCAACCAAACCGCAACTTTCAGCTGCTGGAAATCAGAAACAAAAATAGAAATTGCCAGAAAAGCTCAGCATGTGTGGAGAGAAATCAGAGTTAATGTTTTGGGTGGAGTAACCCTTCCTCAGTTCTCAGATGCTGAGCTTTTCCAACAATTTCTATTCATGCACATCTAATATTATGCATGTCCATTTCCCAAAAGTAACATTAATGAATTACTTTCTCAAATATGAAAGAATTAATTGTTATGTATCAGTTCATTACAGTCTATCCTCAGATCAGGTATACTGACTATAGGGATCCCCAATAGTTAACTATGAAAAGTAAAATGAAAGAGAGACTAATCTGTCCTTAGTAAAATATTCCTGTGCCTTTTGCCCCATATGTAGTGCTGAAAAAAGAAACACACCCTGTAGGACTGGCGAGTACCTATTCCTGTTTGTCGCCAAGTTTAGTAAACCTTGGAAAACCCTGATCAATTGCCTTGCTGACAATTTGAGACAATGCCACCTCATTAAGTATTATTGATCTGTCTCTCAAAAATCAATTACTCTGCCTATCCCAGACCCATTCCACTTAAAACAGAAGTAGACATGTTTGAGATAGATTTAAAGTTTGGAGTTTCCTATTTTTAATAAAAGAATAATTTCCTACTCCCGCTCTTCCCTTATGTGAGGAGCAAGGGGTTAATACTTCCACAGTTTCAGCCTAGAAAATGGGTATAATGAACAGTTTAGTAACATACAGTTATGTAATACGACTGCTAATAATGTAATATTAGATGCATGAAGACAGGAATGCTTATTTCATTCACATTCCCTGACTTAAGCATGTACAGAGTGGAGTCAGCTAGAAAAGATCTAAATTGTTTTCACAACTGCTACCTGGCTGCATGGATCATTTGTACTTTTAGGAGTTACATGAAAACAACACTTGGAGTGCTACTCAGAGGTTGCGGAACGGAATGTTTATCAGCAGAGCGGCTATGATCATTCAAGAGAAAAGGTCTGAATTGCACCTAAGTCAAAACAAAATTGAAAACTATTTAAGAAGGAATGGGTTGACAACTTTGTGGCAGATGGCAATAGAGAGGATATCAAGGCCTTAAGTGGGATCGGTGTGTGGGACTTGTTAAATTGGGACTTAATTTGTATCCCAAATCTATGTGCAGTGCAATGATAAGACAGCAGATGGCTCTCTGCACTTATTATTGCGGAGCTGCAGATTGAAAATGTAAGCCTTGATTCGGCTCATTTGAAATGAATATGTTACTGTGAGCATTTGACTGGTAGGCATAAGTTTCATCATCAATGCTGTTTTCTTCAAAGATTAACTAAAATTATGAATAATTGCAACATTGTTTTCTTTATCATGGGCATGTTCAGTTAAATCCCTTTTCTTTTAGATAGTATCCCTAACTCAGTCAGCATTTATTCATAGAATCCCTGCAGTGTGGGAACAGGCCATTCAGCTCATCAAGATTACACCAACCCTCTGAAGAGCATCCTACCCAGACCCACCCCATCCTTGTAACTCTGCGTTTCCCATGGCCAATCCACCTAACCTGTACACCTTTGTGACTGTGGAAGGAAACTGGGACATGGGAGGAAACCCACACAGACACAGGCAGAACGTGCAAACTCCACACAATCATCGAAGGCTGGAGTCAAACCCGGATCCCTGGCACTGTGAGGCAGCAGTGCTAACTACTGAGCCACTGAGCCACCCTTATTCAGAATGACAAATATCTTCACTATCAGACTCAGTATCTGCAACAAACTAGCTCTCTACATCATTATCATTGTTTATTAAATGTATAATTTAACAATATATTTTTTAAAGAACCAAGTAGAATCAGGCATAATACAAAATAACATTAGAGGCCAAAATAATTATTTGCTTCTTTGAAGGCTCCTGTTTGGTTATGACCCAGCCCATTGGATAGACCAATCAGAGGAGAAGAACATGTTGGGCAGAGCAGCAGCAAACAAACTGAAAACTATGGGGCAAACCACATGAAGCTTTGTGATAGGACATTAAGAACAAGGCATCTAGCACGCTTGTCTTCATTGCTCAGACTTTTGAGGACAGGAAACAAAAGAACTGTGGATGCCACTCGCTTAGTCCTTACCTCATCACCCAATCCCATGTTCTCGTATAAACTGACATTTTCCTAACTACCATCAGTTCTGAGGAAGGGTCACTATACCCGAAATGTTAACTCTGATTTCACAGATGCTGCCAGACCTGCTGAACTTTTCCAGCAACTTCTGATTTTGTCTTTGAGTATAGGAGTTGGTACATTATATTGAGATTGTACAGGTCCTTGGTGAGAGCTCTTCTGGAGTACTGTGCCCGGTTCTTGTCTCCCTGTGGGAATGGTATTATTAAGCTGGAGAGGGCTCAGAAAACATTTACCAGGATGTTGCCAGGAATAGAGGGTTTGAATTATAAGGAGAGGCTGGATAGGCTGGGACTTTTTTCATTGGAGCATGGGAGATTGAGAGGTGACCTCATAGAGATTTACAAAATAATGAGGGGTTTGATGAGGTGAATGCCAGGTGTCTTTTCCTTAGGGTGGGGGCTTTCAAGACTAGGGAGCATATCTTTAAGGTGAGAGGAGAAAGAGTTTAAAATGATACGAGAGGCAGTTTATTTTTCACAAAGACAGTAGTTCGTGTGTGGAATGAACTTCGTGAGGAGATGGTGGATTGTTCAAAAGACATTTAGATAAATACATGAATAAGAGATGTTTAAAGGGATATAGGGCAAGCCGAGGCAGATGGGACTAGTTTAACTTGGGATTATGGCCAGCATGAACTGGTTAGACTGAAGGGTCTGTTTCCTTGCTGTATGACTGTATGAGATAGAGCTCATTCCCATAGGGAGGTGTAAAAAATCCTTGGATAAACACATGGATGATGATGGGATAGTGTTGGAGGATTGGCTTAGATTAGTTCACAAGTCAGCGCAACATCGAGGGCCGTAGACCCTATTCTGCACTGTATTGTTCTATGTTCTATGTTCTATGTTCTATGTTGCTGGGGTGAAGGGTTTGAGCTATAGGAAGAGGCTGAATAGGCTGGGGCTATTTTCACTTGGGCCCAGCAGCTGGTGGGTGACTTTGTAGAACTTTATAAAATCATGAAGGAGGTGGATAGGATGAACAGCCAAGGTCTTTTTCCCAGGATAGGGGAGTCCTAAACTAGAGGACATGGGTTTAATGTGAGAAGGAAAAGATATGAAAAGGACCTGATGGGGAACTTTTTAATGCAGAGGGTAGTGCGTTATAGAACGAGTCGCCAGAGGAAGTGGTGAAGGCTGGTACAATTACAACATTTAAAAAGCATCTGGATGTGTATATGAATAGGAAGGATTTAAGAAGGAATTAGGCAAATGGGATTAGGTAAATTTAGAATATCTGATCAAGATCTCAGAAATTTTATGAGAAATGTATTTACAAAGCACAGTATTATGAGGAATAATATAAATTATAGAGTTTGAAAAAACTACCAGAGTCAGACAGTAGTCACTCATAGGTAAATGAAACCAGTACAGGCCACAAACTGGAGCAAACAAGCAATGATGTCTTGGAGCTACTGCTCACAAGACATAAAGAACAAAATGTGTGATGTTAAGCATGTGTAGAACAGCTTCAAGTGTCAGGTAAACAGAAACCAAATCTTGGTGTTGATCATTGATCTTCAGCCATAGCTGCCATGCGGTTGATACTTTAGAACCTTATCCTGAGGTCTTTGCCAACAAAAATATCAGTATTCAGCCAGTTTGATCCACTCCAACAGATAGCCAGAAGTGGCTGAATATACTGGAGATGGCAAATACTGTGAGTCCTGAAAATACCGAAGTTGTACTGTTGAAGATGTCTCCAGAACTAATGGTAACCAAGTACTTGCAATATGCAATAATGCTATTCAAACGCTGACATTGATTAAAAAAGTAGAAAGTTATCCCAATTAAGAGAGGACAGGGTCAAGTTGAATTACTGCTCTCTTACCTTACTCCTTATCATGAACAAAATGATACATGTATGGTCAATAGAGCAATCAAGATGGATGTACTCAACAAAAACCTACTCAGTGATGGGTTCCACCAGAACTATTCAGTTCCAGGTTTGATTCCAACCTGAGTCCAAGCATAAACAAAAGAGTTGAATTCCAGGGGTGAGGTTTGAGTGACATCAATTCAATCAAGTATTGTATCAAAAACTATGAAAACTTCTTTACTAAAGTAGGTATGGAGGAGGAGGAAGGCTGTCTATTGGTGGAATCACACAATGGAAAATTATTGAGATTTCTGAAGCCCATTCATCTCAGACCCAGAATATCACTGCAGGAACTCCTTGTTGAAACATTTTAGACTCAGTCATCTTAAGTCGCATCATCACTGACCTTCCCTCTATGATAAGATCAGATATTATAAGATTATAGGTTCAAAAATGAAGGTGTTATTTGATGTTTGCACAGTGTTCAATCCCATTCTCAATTCATCAGAGAATGAAACAATCCAGGCCTATATAAAACAAAATGGATAACTCCCAAACGTGGGTTCATAAGTGGCATGTAGTATTAAGTCCAAACACCTGCTGGGCAATTATCATCTTCAATAAAGTAGCGTTTAACTACCTTCTCTTAACATTACTATCATTAACCAAAAACTAAACTGGACCAGCTACATACTATGGTTACTAAAGTAGATGAGTGCCTTGGTATTTTGGTGTGAGAGATAAATCAATTCACCGTCTACAAGCTGCAAGTCAGGATTTTGTTGCAATATTCTCCACTTGGCTGAATTTCTAAACAACCCTTAAAAAAATCAACAGATTCAAAGACAAAGAAATTTGCCTGATCAGTAATTCATCTATCAGTCTATGAATAACTACCAGCTCCACCATTGATATACCATGGCAGTATAATATATTAACAGGCTTCACAGCTGCAGGTCACTGAAGGTTCTTTAACAACACCATCCAAATCCATAAACTCTTGCACCAATAAAAACAAACACAACAACTGTATTGGGACATCACTAAGGTGTTAGATTTCTAAGCCATGCATTGAAATTTTGGTTAATTAACTCTGCTCCCCTCCCAACAGACCTTACCTACTGAGTATTTCCAACATTTTCTGATTTTATTTCATACCTGAAGTGTAGACAATATTTCATTTTCATCATGGTGTTTTTGACTCCATACCGACTTATTGTTTAGGTACAATATGGTAAATGATTTAATAGTATTATTTCATGTCCTAACATGTCATTTCACTTCCTTTTTTTAAATATAGGGTTAAATTTAATTCGCCATTGAAATTACTGCTTTGAGAGCTATTGATTACAAGCAGAAACCTCAAGAGCTGTAAAAGGCAATGTATACTGTGAATAAATAATGAAATAAGCAATAGACATGGTGTCTTTTCCTTTGACAAATGAAGACAACAAGTCTTGCTTTCAGCATTTTCTTCATTAAATTAGAGAATGTATTATCAGAACGCAAATTAGCAAGCAGCCTTCTGTGTTCTTTCTCCTTCATTATCTCTATTGAGATTCACAAATGTGCAGCCATTAATAACATTAATGTTTTCTAACCTTAACTTAAAAAATGACCAGTAAAGAATCTGCTCATAATGAACAATTTTCCTGCAGTGCCAACCATTAAGTTAAAGTATTTGAAAAGGTGAGACAAAGTATGTGAATTCAAATAGAATTGTTCGATTTCTTCAATAAAATTTTATTGACTGCTCAAGTTAAGAGCCCCCTCATCCTCTGTGATTTACTCCTGATTTGGAATAAGCCAAGGTTTCTTAATATCTTCGCATTTTTCCCATTTTAAAATGAGTTATGTCCTAATAATGAAAAGGACATCAAATGACATATTCATATCTCTTACAGGAATACCTCATCAGAATTAATAACATATAATTTTGTTAAGTAAACTGTACAATGAAACTTATTCAAATTATGAGAATAGTAATGTGGGTCTTAAGAGATGCTTGACCAAGTATTAATCCTTTGACAGTGCAAAGTCCTATATGATACAAACAAAATTTTCGACACATTTTTAAATAGCTTTTTGTCTCACATTTAAACCTATCTATTTAAAATTTGTTGTCCGATGCAGTTTATCTTTTCTGGTAGCACTATGAAACAGTACACTAACTGATTCCACAGAACTCACCAAACCAGAGCGCGAGATAGGCCCTTCAGGTGAGAAGCTCGAATAGGGATATAAACCAACACAGCAGGTGAGTCTCCACATGTGGTCCTCATATGCAGTATCTTTGCTTTGGGAGCTGGATTCTCTAATCTCGGAAATAGTTCAGATGCAGCCGAAGAGGTTTGCAAATATTAAGGTAGGTTGGTAAAGAGGCTTGCTCTGAGTGTCAGAGACCTCAACACTGTTATTTTAAAAGTTATTAACCCCTCTATTCCTCATACGTCACATTGTTTCACCACTCCACCCACTTCCAATACTATGTCCATATTTCCATTCCACGTCCCAATGTCTCTCTATGGCTCTATTCTGCCCTCATGCCCCCACATCCCCCCCCATGCTCTCATGTCTCTTCCATGGTTCTGCGACATTCTTCATGCCCATTCACTCAGCATGCACTGCAGAACCATGAGGTGTGTAAAGCCAATGGCAAGTCTTGAAATGCGCTTAAGATAAAATACCCAATTAAAAACCTATTCAGACATATGAACTGTTGTTCTTATAACCTTGTAAAAGTATCAGACAGAGATCATATGGTATTAACAATAGAACACCAAAAGATTAACATCTTTTAATCTTTTGCACGCCAGCATACAAATATTGAAAGAAACAGTTGTTATAACTTCATCAAAATGTTAAGCAATCAGAGTAAGCTATGTTTTCATCTGTGAAAACAGACACTTGTTGAGTTCATCCATTCGAGAGTCTAGGATCTCAGCCATACTTTCATTATGGGGCCTTTTGAAGAAGGACTGGCCTGGTTAATATCCGCTGTTGTTATGGTGATACTGCTGAAGTTGCAGAGCATCTGTTTGAGCCTTGTTATTGGCTGACAGATTCCAACCTCCATTTTCTGGCAGATCCAGTTGGCAGCATCTTTGTTGGACCTTTCTGGCAAAATTGCCACTGCTGCCCCACTGTCTACATGTGCACATGGTTTTTGAGATTGGAACTAACCATGTGTAGCAAAATACTGGTCTACACAGAAAAAAGCACAGTAAAATTTGCAAATGATATATACAGATCTGATTTGTTTTATGTATCTTAGAACAGTACTCCAGTGCAACCAGTAAGTTCATTTCCAAACATTATGTTTTGTTTACTGTTTTTCTTTCCATGGGTAGGAGTTAAGGAATGTGACTAAAAGTAGAAAATAGTGTTTAGTAAGGATCCATAATGAATCACTATTTTTCAGCAGATACAGAAGTAATGTAACCTTAGGATTCAGAGATATGGCATTGGGAGTATAACGAATATTATAGAGGATTGTACAAAAATGCAGGAAGATATATTGGCATAGAAATTAGATCGGACAGCTCTTTTTTACTGACATCGCAAATCGTGATCTGTGCATCAGTTCAGAGTGCAATGATGTGGAGGTGCTGGTGATCGACTAGGGTGGACAAGGTCAGAAATCACATGACACCAGGTTCTAGTCCAACAGGTTTATTTGTAATCACAAGCTTTCAGAGCACTACCCCTTCATCAGTGAAAGCTTGTGATTTCAGATAAGCCTGTTGGACTCTAACCTGGTGTCATGTGACTTTTGCCAACATTGCCAATGGGCAATATAAGAAATTTGTGTACCCATCTCAGCTAAATGATTGTTGTGAAGATCCAATTCGCTTCCACGCTGCTCTCCTCTGCTTACAACTCTGTGCTTTGCATGTTATCCAGGCAGCATTGTTAGTTAACCACATTGTCTAGCCAGCTTTTATTCTTAAAAGGCAAACTCTCTGTTAAAGGGATGTTGCAGTCCTGGAAGACTCCTATTCAATTGAGTGGGAAGATTGCAGGAAGCAAAATGGCACATTGCAGAAGAGGCTTATTAAGCTGGAAAGACTGGAAGCCAGTGTTGAGACCAGAAGGGAGGCTACATATGCTCGGATGAGCAAGCAGTCATCATTTACCAGCTTGAGGAGGCAGTGGAAGCAAGTTGTGCACATAACTTGGCTCACAGGCATGATAGCATTATTGCCTCCATGGCTAGTCATGGTTAGTGAAAATATATCTCATGCTTAAGGAAGAGAGTATTTTATACCCATTAATGTTTAAAGAGAGAGAATTGATTAATTAGCTCATAGTAAATGATCCTTTTGGTAAGACAGAGAGAATTTCACATTCAGTCTGAGGTAATTTACATCAATGTAAACTTTTAAAAATCATCAGCATCAAGTGATATACCCACTATTGACTAAAATTAGTAAATTTGTAACTTTATTAAATCTGCTGAAGGACAATTTCATACTTTTAATTTCCTATGGTCTGCAGTACAAAGACAGCTGAAGTTTTACTTTGGCAGCTTAAATCTACCATAAGGGACTTTTTATATTTTGAACGATTTGATCTTTTAATTTATTCATATACTATAAGATGCCTCAGGTTTAGTATCCTATGCAGGTAAACTACAGAGTTAGCAAATTCCACTCTTTCAATTTAGTCCTATCGTTAAAGAACGTGTTAGCCTGGGTAATAAAATGATTACCATGTTGAATGCTATATTTACATAATTTTTAAATAACATATTTCTCCAGGCAGCAATTGCTCAAAATTATTTTAAAAATTCACAAGTTGCCTTACATCTTTAGATATAACTTTGCAATGCTTATTATTAGTTTTCAGAAGAATTTGGAAAGATAACTTTGGCTTGAGGGACAGAGGCAAAATCATGCTGTCCTCTAGATGGCAGCAAAGTCTATAAAGTGCCTGTCATTAACTCATGTTGCAAACAGACTAAAGTCGGTGTAATTAGAGCCACAGAATCTTAGAGATGTACAGCATGGAAACAGAGCCTTCGGTCCAACTCATCCATGCCAACCAGTTATCCTAACCTAATCTAGTTCCAAGTTTGTGAGAAGATTTGTAAGCACATCGACCTGGACCCAATATACCGAGCACTGCAACAGACAGCTGGAACTGACAACCGGAAGCGGCAGATTCAAACCACTACAAATGGCGGAGGTAACATCACAGAAGCGCTTCGCAGGAGGCTCCCAAGCACTGAGGATGTCACCTAGACAGGGGACGAAACGTCTGCAACACAAATTCCCAGCTCGGCGAACAGAACCACAACTAATCTAGTTCCATTTGCCAGCACTTGGCCCATATCTCTTTAAACCCTTCTTACTCATATTCCCATCCAGATATCTTTTAAATTGTAGTTAAAACGTAATTGTATCAACTTCCACCAATTCCTCTGGCAGCACATTCCATACATGCACCACCCTCTGTGTGAAAAGGTTGCCCCTTATGTCACTTTTATATCTTTCCCCTCTCAACCTAAACCTATGCCCTCCAGTTCTGGACTCCCCCACCCCAGGGAAAAGACCTTGTCTGTTTATCCTGTCCCTCATGCTCCTCATGATTTTAGAAACCTCTATAAGGTCACCCCTCAGCCTCCAACGCTCCAGGGAAAACAGTCCCAGCCTATTCAACCTCTCCCTATAGCTCAAATCCTCCAACCCTGGCAACATCCTTGTTAATCTTTTTTGAACCCTTTCAAGTTTCACAACATCCTCCCTATAAGACTGAGACCAGAATTGCAGACAACATTCCAAAAGTGGCCTAATCAATGTCCTATATAGCTGCAACATGACCTCCCAACTCCTATACACAATATTCTGAAAGCATACCAAACGCCTTCTTCACTATCCTATCTACCTGTGACTCTACTTTTAAGGAGCTATGAACCTGCACTACAAAGTCTCTTTGTTCAGCAACACACCCTAGGACCTTACCACTAAGTGTATAAGTCCTGTACTGATTTACTTTCCCAAAATGCAGCACCTCACATTTATCTAAATTAAACTCCAAGTGCCACTCCTCAGCCCATTGGCCCATCTGATCAAGATCCCATTGTAATCTGAGGTAACCGTCTTTGCTGTCTTCTACACCTCCAATTTTGGTGTCATCTGCAATCTTATTAAATATAACTCCTTCATTCACATCTAAATCATTTATATAAATGATGAAAAGTTGTGGTCCCAGCACCAATCCTTGTGGTACTCCACTGGTCACAGGCCTCCAGTCTGAAAAACTACCCTCCACCACCACCCTCTGTCTTCTACATTTGAGCCAGTTATGTATCCAAATGGTTAGTTATAGAGTCATAGAGGCATAGAGTCATAGAGATGTACAGCATGGAAACAGACCCTTCGGTCCAACCCGTCCATGCCGACCAGATATCCCAACCCAATCTAGTCCCATCTGCCAGCATCTGGCCCATATCCTTCCTATTCATATACCCATCCAAATGCCTCTTAAATGTTGAAATTGTACCAGCCTCCACCACATCCCCTGGCAGATCATTCCATACACATACCACCCTCTACGTGAAAAAGTTGCTCCTTAGGTCTCTTTTATATCTTTCCCCTCTCACCCTAAACCTATGCCCTCTAGTTCTGGACTCCCCGACCACAAGGAAAAGACTTTGTCTATTTATCATATCCATGCCCCTCATAACTTTATAAACACCTATACAGTCACCCCTCAGCCTCCGTTGCTCCAGGGAAAGCAGCCCCAGCCTGTTCAGCCTCTCCCTATAGCTCAAATCCTCCAACCCTGGCAACATCCTTGTAAATCTTTTCTGAACACTTTCAAGTTTCACAACATCTTTCCGATAGGTAGGAGACCAGAATTGCACGCAATATTCCAACAATGGCTGAACTAATGTCCTGTACAGCCGCAACATGACCTCCCAACTCCTGTACTCAATACTCTGACCAATAAAGGAAAGCATACCAAACGTCTTCTTCACTAATCTATCTACCTGTTACCCCAGTTTCAAGGAGCTATGAACCTGCTACAAGGTCTCTTTGTTCAGCAACACTCCCTAGGACCTTACCATTAAGTGATTAAGTCCTGCTAAGATTTGCTTTCCCAAAATGCAGCACCAGGCATTTATCTGAATTAAACTCCATCTGCCACTCCTCAGCCCATTAGCCCATCTGGTCCAGATCCTGTTGTAATCTGAGGTAACCCTCTTCGCTGTCGACTACACCTCCAATTTTGGTGTCATCTGCAAACTTACTAACTGTACCTCTTATGCTCGCATCCAAATAATTTATAAAAATGACAAAAAGTAGAGGACCCAGCACCAATCCTTGTGGCACTCCTCTGGTCACAGGCCTCCAGTCTGAAAAACAACCCTCCACCACCACCCTCTGTCTTCTAACTTTGAACCAGTTCTGTATCCAAATGGCTAGTTCTCCCTGTATTCCATGAGATCGAACCTTGCTAATTAGTCTCCCATGGGGAACCTTGTTGAATGCCTTACTGAAGTCCATATAGATCACATCTACCACTCTGCCCTCATCAATCCTCTTTGTTACTTCTTCAAAAAACTCAATCAAGTTTGCGAGACATGATTTCCCATGCACAAACGCCATGTTGACTATCCCTAATCCCTAATTCCTGATGAAGGGCTTTTGCCCGAAACGTCGATTTCAAAGCTACTTGGATGCTGCCTGAACTGCTGTGCTCTTCCAGCACCACTAATCCAGAATCTGGTTTCCAGCATCTGCAGTCATTGTTTTTACCTTTTTATCCTTAATCAGTCCTTGCTTTTACAAATACATGGAAATCCTGTCTCTCAGGATTCCCTCCAACATCTTGCCCACCACCGACGTCAGATTCACTGGTCTATTGTTCCCTGGCTTGTCCTTACCACCTTCCTTAAATAGTGCTACCACGTTTGCCAACCTCCAGTCTTCCGGCACCTCACCTGTGACTATTGATGATACAAATATCTCAGCAAGAGGCCCAGTAATCACTTCCCTAGCTTCCCACAGAGCTCTAGGGTACACCTGATCAGGTCCTGGATATTTATCCACTTTTAACCGTTTCAAGACATCCAGCACCTTCTTCTTTGAAATATGGACATTTTTCAAGATGTCACCATCTATTTCCTCACATTCTATATTTTCCATGTCCTTCTCCACAGTAAACACTGGTGCGAAGTACTCATTCAGTATCTCCCCCATTTCCTACAGTTCCATACATAGGCTACCTTGCTGATCCTTCCGGGGCCCTATTCTCTCCCTAGTTACCTTTTTCTCTTTCATGTACTTTTAAAAACCCTTTGGATTCTCCTATTTGCCAAAGCTATCTCTTGTCCCCTTTTTTGCCCTCCTGATTCCCGTCTTAAGTATATTCCTATTGCTTTTATACTCTTCTAAGGGTTCACTTGATTTCTCCTGTCTATACCTGACATATGCTTCCTTCTTTTTCTTAACCAAGACCACAATTTCTCTGGTCATCCAGCATTTCCTACACCTATCAGCCTTGCCTTTCACCCTAAGAGGTGAATCCAAAATTGTTTTAATCTTCTCTTGTCATTTCATCTGTCTAAACGCAGCAAAATTGAACAGGACAACTACAGTTTCAATTAGGGTGTATAGTCTTCTATGTGTATTTCAAGCCTGGCCAATATTTCTTTTGCTCTCTGTCTTTCTCAAAGGCAATGACTCCTACTGATACATATTTCCATAACCGTGTCTTGCTTTCCTGCACCTCACAGAAGCAACAATTGCCTATGTGAGCGAGTGGTAGTGCATGCATTTAGGTCATTTAATGATAACGATTCAGTCACAAGCTTGACGCTATCCTGATCTGATATTTATAGATATGCAATTTCCAACAGGATTCATCAGAAAACAAGCAAGAACAGAAAGCCAAGATTGATTTTTCCACTTGTACGTTGAAGGAGATTGAGAACAATTAAAGCCATCCAGAAATCAAGTGTAGCATCTTCCTCTGACGAATGAATGATTTCGTGTTACATAGGATATAGTACACAGAAACAAATCATCTGTCCAATAAATCTATGATGTGGAGATGCCGGTGTTGGACTGGGGTGGACAAAGTTAAAAATCACACAACACCAAGTTATAGTCCAACAGGTTTATTTGAAAGTACAAGCCTTTGGAGTGCAATTAAATCAGTTGGACTATAGCCTGGTGTTGTGTGATTTTCAATGAATCTACGTCAGTGTTAATGTCACACTTGAGCCTCCTCCCATACATCTGCTAACTTCATTGTTAGAAGTATAGCCATTAGTTTATTTAATCTGTGCACGCAAATCAAACACAGCATCTTCAGTAAAATCAGGGCAGGACTTATACACTTAATGTTAAGATCCTGGGGAGTGTTGCTGAACAAAGATACCTTGGAGTGTAGGTTCATAATTCTTTGAAAGCGGAGTTGCAAGTCGATAGGATAGTGATGAAGGTGTTGGGTATGCTCGCCTTTATTGGTCAGTGCATTGAGTAGAGCAGTTGTGGTCATGTTGTGGCTATACAGGACATTGGTTTGGCCACTTTTGGAATGTTGTCTGCAATTCTGGTCTTGCTCCTACAGGGAGGATGTTGTGAAACTTGAAAGGGTTCAGAAAAAGATTTACAAGGATGTTGACAGGGTTAGAGAATTTGAGTTATAGGGAGGGGCTGAATAGGTTGGGGCTATTTTCACTGAAGCATCCGAGGTTGAGGGGTGACCTTATCGAGATTTATAAAATCATGAGGGGCATGGATAGGATAAATAGGCAAGGTCTTTTTCCTGAAGTGGGGTATCCCAAAACTAGAGGGCATCAGTATATGGTGAGAGGGGAAAGATTTTAAAAAGACCTGCAACTTTTTCACTCAGAGGGTGGTACGTGTATGGAATGAGCTGTGGTGGAGGCTCATACAATTACAACACTTAAAAGGCATCTGGATGGGTATATGAATAGGAAAGATTTAGAGGGATATTGACCAAGTGCTGGGAAATGGGACTAGATTTATTTAGAATATCTGATTGGCATGAACAAGTTGGACTGAAGGGTCTATTTCTGTGCTGCACATCTCTCTGAATCTCTGACTTTCATGTCATTGTGCTTGTTCAGTTGAATTAACAACATGTATTGTATTTTTCCATTATTGTAAATGGTCCATGAACTAATTTCCAATCAGATGTTAGCTTATGTACTAAAGCACGTCACAGTTACTTCAATTACGTTCCAGAAGCTATGTGGTAAATTAGAATGCCAAATTTTCATCTAATAGATTGTGTGTTAACTTGTTTTCTGGTAGTGATATATGAGGCTATAGGCTACGTTTGGTTTTCGGATGGTTCTTTAGTTAGACGCATCAGTCATATCAAGAAATTAAGGAGAATCCAGCAAGAATGAAAAAAAAATTATGATTCTCACTCCCGCCTTATATTTCTCAGGACCCGGGTTCAATTCTACTCTCAGGCGACTCTCTGTGTGGAGTTTGCACATTCTCTCCATGTCTGCGTAAGTTTCCTCCAGGTGTTCCGGTTTCTTCCCCCAGTCCAAGAGATGGCAGGTTAGGTAGATTGGCCATGCTAAACCACCCATTGTGTCCAGGGATGTGCAGGCTGGGCAGATTAGCTGTGGGAAATGCAGAGTTACAGGGGTAAGGTAGAGGGTTGGGTCTCAGTGAGATACTCTTCAGGGGTGTTAGTGTGGACTGGGTAGGCCGAATGGCCTGCTTCCATGCTGTGGAGATTCTGTACATTCTCAGTGTTGGAAAAACAAGTCCAAATATTCTTTATGAAGTTTTAATGGCTCAAATAAGAATCTTGCTAGCAAATGTGACCACCTTATTTCCATGTACTATCATCTCATTATTAGTTAATTTTGGCCTTATCAAATACAGTTTGTATTATCCCAATCACTGGCGAGAAGTTAGGTGGCACAATGCCCTGGCGTGAAAGTCAGAGCAGTTATCTGGCAGATTCAGTTTGCTATCTGCATCTCTGAGTCTTTATGTCCATCTCCATTCCCTAACATCTCATGGGCAGAAACAGCATACCTTTCATCCAGAGAAGTTGGCATCAGCAGAACCCTGCTGGCATTAGTTGGCTAGATAGCAATTTGTAAAGCAAGGTGGCACCAACAGCACATTTTCCATTCCTGTAATGGCTGAGGTCACCATGACGATCCCACCTTCCCTACCTTACTCCTTTCCTGGGGCATGGTGACCCTCAATTTAAATGACCACCAGTCATTGCTCTGTAATGAAAGAGCTGCCTTGAACTATGGCAATTTTACTTATGCTATATCAGGAAAAGCAAAGCTTCCAATACTGACCTCTAAAGACCTCCACTACAAACCTTCTTCCAGCCTAAAAAATATCCATTGACTACCTTTCCATTTTCTATACTCAGCTAATTTTGAATTGATGTTGTTACTGCTCCTTTGATTCCATGACCCATAACTTTCTTCACAAGTCTGTTGTGTGGCATGTATCAAATGCTTTCTGAAAATCCATATACAACACACCATCAATGATAGCCTCAGTGAGACGTTGGTACTGTTTCTTTAGCTCATTGTTCAGTTACTGAGCTGATGTCAAGGGCGTGAGCATTATCAGGTTTCATTGAGTGCATGAACACTATTGAAGTGTGAGGGAGGGTTTGATAGCACTTACAGCAGGGTGAGGCTCTGCAGTTTAGTTTTACAGTTCCATTTAGAAACAGTGCAGCCAATGAATTTGAAAGGGTGGTTGAAAAGGTGTTTGGAATGCTTGCCTTCATTGCTCAGACCTTTGAGTGTAGGAGTTGGGAAGTCATGTTGAGGTTGTACAGGACATTGGTGAGACCTCTTCTGGAGTATTATGTACTGTCTGGTTGCCCAATGATAGGAAAGACGTTAGTAAGCTGGAGAGTGTTCAGAAGAGATTTACCAGGATATTGCTGGGTTTGGAAGGTTTGAGTTATAAAGAAAGACTGGAGAGGCCGAGACTTCTTTCGCTCAAGCATAGGAGTTTATAAATAATGAGAGGTATAGACAGAGTTAATGGTAGTTGTCTTTTCCCTAGGATGGGGGTTTCAAGACTAGAGGGCACATTTTTAAATTGAGAGGAGAGAGATTTAAAAAAGACATGAGAGGCAAATTTTTTATACATTTTTTGCGTGTGGAATGAACTTTCTGAGGAAGTCATTGATATGGGTACAATTACGACATTTGAAAGACATTTGGATAGATACATGATTAGGAAAGACTTGGAGGGATATGGACCAGGAGCAGGCAGGTGGGACTAGTTTAGTTTGGGAATATGTTTAGCATGGACTGGTTAGACCAAAGGATCTGTTTCTGTGCTGTATGACTCTATGATTCTAAGACTCTAAGACACAATTTAAAGGGTATATCATCAGTTCATTTAAAAAAAAAAGGTAGTGTAGATTCACTGGAATTACACTTGCCATTTGGTTATCCTATTCCCTTCATCACAGGTTTCAAACTGCAGTCAAGACCAGAAAGTGCAGAGGCTCTAGGGTGAATTAGTCAATGGAAAACTTAAATCATCATCAGTGGTGAGTGCACTTTCTCCACCATTGAATGGACGACCGGGGCTTATATTATTCCCTTGATCAGGTGATGAGAACCGAAAGCAATACCATATTGGAATCTAATCAAAAGGCCACACTGTAATAGCAAATACTTCTCTGATCTATATGGGTTAAAAAATGCATTGATGCATTCTTTTGCTTACCCATTCTGTCAATTTAGCCAAAATATAAAGCATATTTGTTTCCTAGTCACACAATCATTGTATGTGTTACAGCAGAACATAATGAAGAAGCTTTTGACATATTGGAACATAAACTAAGTATACTTTATTGTCCAGATTTGGAGGTGCCGGTATTGGACTGGGGTGGGCAAAGTTAAAATGACACAACACCAGGCTATAGTGCAACAGGTTTATTTAAAAGCACTAGCTTTCGAAGCACTGCTTCTTCATCAGGTGATTGAAGAACTTGTTGAAGGAGCAGCCCTTTGAAAGCTAGTGCCTCCACATAAACCTGTTGGACTATAACCTGGCGTTGTGAGATTTTTTAACTTTATTGTCCAAGTAATGATTTAGGCAGAAGGGACAACCCAAGATAAGTTATGGGTCCTTTAAAAAATATTCACCCAATATTTCTGTGTGCATTGTTCTCTTTGCATCACCCAATGGAAACTTCAGTCTCTAGATTAGAGAGGTGCTGGAAAAGCACAGTAGGTCAGGCAGCATCTGAGGAGTAGGAAAATTGATGTTTCGGGCAAAAGCCCTTCATCAGTCCTAACAATCACATTATCTAAAATCTTCCCTTAATACTTGCTTCTGACTATTATTCAAACTTGTCTCCAATATAGTATTCACCTCCAAAGGTATCATGATAAGTTAAGTAGAGAAACAATGTGTACATCTTCAAGAAACAGGTGAGGAAAATGTTACCTTAATGAAAGATCAACTGCATGCACTAGTCCTGAAGAAGGGCTTATGCCCGAAAAGTCGATTCTCCTGTTCCTTGGATGCTGCCTGACCTGCTGCGCTTTTCCAGCAACACATTTTCAGCTGCATGCACTAGTCCTTAGTTTCTTCTAATTTCCTGGTCATGAATTTTGTAATTGAATTTCCATGATGAATGTTGCAAACATTTTTCTGGATACTCCTATTTTCACCTATTTTGTTTTGTTCCTTGTGGAAAATGTCATTTTATTTTTAATCCTTGTGTTTGCAGCAAAAAAAAACCTGACCACGTATTGCATCTTCACACCTCCTACTACATTACTTTCTTCTTCCTTCTTGCTGTTGATTTTTCTGTTATGTTGAAATGTTGTCCCATTAATGTCACACTTCCCATTCTCTGTAATAGTTCAGTGTCATTGTAAATTAGACCTGGCATTTTAATTTCCTGCATGAGCCCATTGCTACGTCAGTTCACAGGAGGTCTTATGGTGCAGTGGCAGTATCACTGCCTTGGAATAAGGAACTCTTAACTTCAAGTTCCACTGTAGGGTTTTGTCACCAATCGAAAGGAATGTGCATTATTAATATAGTCAATCAGATTGAGCATCAATTTGTAAATCTTCCCAACGTACACCAATGGCAGGTGGTAAGAGTTTGGTGGTAAGGACTGCAGATGCTGGAGATCAGAGTCGAGAGTGTAGTGCTGGAAAAGCACGGCAGGTCAAGCAGCATCCAGGGGAGCAGGAGAATCGACATTTCAGGCATAAGCCCTACATCAGGAATGCCCAATCAGCTTATGCCCAAAATGTCAGCCATGGGATGGAAATAAATTGAAATCTTTCTCAACAATATTGACAGCTACATGCTATAAGAGGCTATGCTAATGGAGACAATCAGGAGGTTAGAAGAAAACAACAAGCCAGGCAGCATCCGAAGGTTGGGAAGTCAACATTTTGAGTGTAACCCTTCTTTAGGACTGGGGGTGGGTGTAGGGGAAGCTGCAGATAAAGGGGGTTTGGGGTGTAGGGTGGTGAGGTGGGGATAGGTGAAGACAGGTGGTGGGTACGACCTGGTTGGTCAATGGGAGGAGTGAATCCGGTAGGTAGCAGGGAGGAGTGGAAGGGAGTGGGAGGGGCTGGAAAAGGAGTTGGGGGATGGGAAGTGAGGCTATTTGAAGCTGGAAACCTCAATGCTGAGTTCTTGGGACTGTAGGCTGCCCTTGAAGAGGTCATGGCAGAGTGGCAGTGAGAAAGAGACTCAATGAGTGCACATCTGAGAGATGCAGAGAACTTCTTCAAAGTGGGCATCCTTTGAAAAGACTTCTCAGTGGTGCAAACATGGTTAGAAACAAAAAAAAACCCTGCAGATGCTGGAATCCAAGGTAGACAAGCAGGAGGCTGGAAGAATACAGCAAGCCAGGCAGCATCAGGAGGTGGAGAAGTCAACAGTTCGAGTGTAACCCTTCTTCAGAACTAGGGTTGGGTGTAGAAGGAGCTGCAGATAAAGGGGGAGGTGGGGGTAGGGTGGTGAACAGGAGAAAGTGAGAAATGCAGATGCTAGAGATCAGAGTTGAGAGTGTAGTGCTGGAAAAGCACAGCAGGTCAAGCAGCATCTAGGGGATTCCCAATCAGCTTATGCCCAAAATGTTGATTCTCCTGCTCCTCGGATGCTGCCTTTTTCAGCACTACACTCTCGACATAGGTGAACACAGGTAGAGCCTGGATGACTCAACATTGAGTTCCCCAGTTTCAAATAAACTCCCTTCCCATCCCCTGACTCCCTTCCCAGCTCCGCCCCTTTCCTTCCATTCCTCTCATTAACCTTTCCTTCCAGCCACCAATCGGATTCATTCCTCCCATCAAACAACCAGGTTGCACCCTCTACCTGTGTTTACTAGAGAGTGGGTAGGCCTTTTAAAATGTTAAGGACGTCATCTTTGTGTTGAACCCCAGGAGATGGGAGAGATACTGAATTAATATTTCACCTTAGTTTTTACTTTGGAGAAAGAAATAGAGTTAAGAGAATGCACAGAAATTAGCTTTGATGTTTTTAAAACAGTTCACATTACAGAAGAGGAAGTTTGGGAGGCCTTAAATTATATAAATGTGGATAAATCTCTGGGACCTGATCTAATGTATTTCAGAACATTGTGGGAAGTAAGGGAGGAAGTTGTGAAAGCCCTTGCAGAGGTATTTGCATTATCTATAACTACGAGTGAGGTGCCTGATCACTATGTCTAATCATAGAATAATAGAATCTCTACAGTGTGGAAACAGGCCCTTCAGCCCAATGTTGTACCTTTGTTCAAGAAAGGTTGTAAGGAAAAACTGGGGAACTATCGACCTATGAGTCTGACTTTGATTATGAGTAAATTGTTGGAGATAATTAAAAATGATAGGATTTATGGACAAATAGAGAGGCAAAAATTGATTAGGAAGAGGCAACACGGTTTTTGTGCAAGAAAATCATGTTTCACAAACTTGGTTGAGTTTTTTGAGGAAGTTACTAAAATGTTTATGACGGCAGTGCAATACCCATTATTTATTTGGATTTTAGTAAAACCTTTGACAAGGTTCCATATGGTAGAATAACTAGTAAAGTTTGGCGCATGGGATTTGGCGTGAGTTTCTAACTGGGTACATAATTGGCTTAATGGCGGGAGACAGAGAGTATTGATGGTGGGTTGCTTTTGAGACTGAGAGCCTGTGACCAGCAATGTTCCACAGGGACTGCTTCTGGCTCCTCTTTTGTTTCTCATTTTTGTAAATGATTTGGATGAGAATATAGGAGGCATGGTTAGTAAGTTTACAGTGACACTAAAATTGGTGGCATTGTAGACAATGAAGAAGATTCTCTAAGATTAATAAGGGACCTTGATCTAATGGGTCAATGGGCTGAAAAATAGCAGATGCAGTTCAGTCTGTATAAATGCGAGGTATTCCATTTTGGTACAACAAACAAGGATAGGGCGTATGCAATTAATACCTTGGATAGTGTTGTAGAACAGAGAGATCTGGGTGTGCAGGTACATGATTCTTTGAAGTTTCTGTCATATTTAGACTGGGTGGTTAAAAAGGCAGTTGGCACCTTACCTTCATTGCTCAATCCTTTGAGTTGGGAAGTCATGTTAGATTACTTACAGTGTGGAAACAGGCCCTTCGGCCCAACAAGTCCACACCGCCCCGCCGAAGCGTAACCCACCCCTACATCTACATCTACCCCTTACCTAACACTACGGGCAATTTAGCATGGTCAATTCACCTGACCTGCACATCTTTGGACTGTAGGAGGAAACCGGAGCACCTGGAGGAAATCCACGCAGACACGGGGAGAACGTGCAAACTCCACACAGTCAGTCGCCTGAGGCGGGAATTGAACCCGGGTCTCCGGCGCTGTGAGGCAACAGTGCTAACCACTGTGCCACAGTGCCGCCCACATGTTGTGGTTGTATAAGACAATGGTGAGGTCTCTTCTGGAATACTGTGTCCAGTTCTGGACTCACAGTCAGAGGAAGAATATTATCAAGCTAAAGAGTGTTCAGAAGAGGTTTACCAGGACATTGCTGGGCATGGAAGGTTTGAGGTATAAAGAAATGCTGGATAGGCTGGGACTATTTTCACTGGAGCTTAAGAAGTTGAGAGGCGACCTGACAGAAGTTTATAAAATAACGAGCATTATAGATAGAGTTAAATGTTTGTTGTCTTTTACCTAGGATGGGGGGTTTTGAGAATAAGGGGCAGATTTTTAAGATAAAAGGAGATTTAAGAAAAGACGTGAGGGGCAATTCTTTTACATAGAGGATAGTTCATGTATGGAATCAACTTCCTGAGGAAGTGGCGGATGTGGGTACAATTACAACATTTAAAAGATATTTGGATGAATACATGAATATGAAAGATTTGGAGGGATAAAGGCCAGGAGCAGGCAGGTGGGACAAGTTTAATTTGGGATTATGTTCAGCATTGACTGGTTGGACCAAAGGGTCTGTTTCTGTGCTGTCAGACCGAATGACTCTATGACAGCTGACAGTGCTCAGATTGGTGCCAACAGTACTGGGTTTGATCCCATTTCCAGCTAAGATGATTTCAGAAATTGTTTCCTTGTCCTATTATAATTATGGTGCCAAGGCTAGGAGGTGCCTTTAAGCAGAGAACTCAAGAAGAAGGTGAAGATGCCACTTCTTCTCACACACTCTTTACTAGCCCTTGTTGATGTCTGCTTTCTCAACTATAATTTCCCTCACTCCTCATAGTGCCCTGATCCTTTATTTATCTGATCTGCTGAGTTCAATTTCAGTCTTTGTTTTCATTAATGAAAACGTTCACATTTGTGGATCGCCTGTGCACATTGGCCACATTTTCAGAGTTTTGGCTTTGTATCCCTCCCAGCTTTTTCCTTGAAAATAGAGAACAGAAGAAAATGTACACCCAAATGTTCTAATTTGAAAGAGAACAGTGACAGTTTTGATATCAGTTCACTTTTATTATCATTTATATTAGTGCAACGAGACATTTAAGTGTCAAAAATAATCTAGTGAACAAAAGAGGTCACTTGCTATATTTTCCCTTACATTGAGAATGACTTAAGCATATTGAGTCCGAAGAGCAGTTCATTTAAATAAAAAAGATGCAGTAATCACAAGATTATTGAGACTGTTTTATGTATTATTATTCAAAATTCCTCTATGCAAAGTTTCCAAAGCAAACTTTGTCATGACAATCTGGTTGGAGAGATAGTCTACTGAAGTGTGATATTGGATTGCAAATGTCAATCCAAATCCTGAATGTATGTTCTGCATTATGAAATGTTTCTTTTATTGATCATGCTAGTTAGGTCATATACATTTAGCATCAGCAATCAAAATATTAAATGTAATGTAATTATTATAATTAAAATATAATTATATACTTATATATAATTAATTAAAATTATGAATCTTCCTCATTTCCAGTTCTTCAGTTGGGCTTCCCAAATCTATGATCTCCGCTTATGGAAGGATAAGGGTGGCAAATGCTAGGGAACACTATCTTCTCCAAGTTTTCTTATGAATCTCACAGCCTCCCAACCTGGACACATCTTAACATTTCTCAAGGTCACTGGAACATAATTTTGGAGTTTCCCATCGAATGGTATTATGCACAGTACCTTCACTGGGGAGTCTCCAACAATGATGTGTAGAAGTACAAAGAACAAAGAAAACTTACAGCCCAGGAACAGGCCCTTCGGCCCTCCAAACCAGAGCCGATCCAAATCTACTGTCTAAACCTGTCGCCCAATTCCTGTATCCCTCTGCTTCCCACATACTCATCCATCTGTCTAGATGCATTAAATGAATCTACCGTGCCTGCCTCTACCACCTCTGCTGGCAATGTGTTCCAGATGCCCAGCACTCTTGTGTGAAGTACTTGCCGCGTGTACCCCCTTAAACTTTTCACCTCTCACCTTGAAAGCATGACCTCTCGTTATTGAAGTAGAAATAGGTCATTTGGCATGTCAAGCTAACACCATCATTCAATAGATCATGACTAATATTTTACCTCAATTCCATTTCCTCGTCTTATCCTCATATTCCTTAATTCACTTAGTACCAAAACATTTCTCTATGTCAATCTTAAATATATTCACGAATGAAGCCTCAACAACCCTCTGTTTAATATCATAATCACAGGATTTAAAAATAAATTTCTTCATCACATCCAAAATGGCTGATCCTTTGTTGCAGATTTTCATTCTACTTCTCAATTCTATGTACAGAGGAAACTTTCTCCAGGCATCAAATCAGTCAAGCTCTTAAGAATTCTGAGAAAAAAAATACTGTACTTGTAACACTATTTCAAGTGATGTTGCACAAACTACCATAGTTCCATTTATTCCCAGAGGTGAACTATTTTGGTTTCCTTTTGCATTCTCTGAGATAGCACAGGAAATACATTTGACGTTGGATAATTTTATGTACAGAGAAGACAAAAGTGGTTGGGAAACATACCACCTAAATCTATTCTTTCCCTTCCAAGGTACAATTGGACCAAAATCTATTACTAAATGATGATTCCACAATTGTTACATTTCTCAACTAATTACAGGTATTTAGGAGTGAAATGAATATTAGATTTTGTCAGTTTCGTTGGCTTTTATCTAGAATCAAGCTTGTAGTTTCCTGTTGCTGACAGATATGATAATGCTGCGTTAATCTTTCTGAGCTTCAAATCAATTAGCAGAGCCGAAGTCCCTCACACATGGTGTCTTCATCGCAAAAGACACTTGGGACAAACAAAATATTTATTGTGTAGCTTGGCTATTTGTCAAAGGTAGAGTAGCTGAGATAGGATATATTTTTAATTACTGGTGGCCAACTAGCTGGAGATAAATTCTTTAGAGGTGGAATGCTTATGATGATGAAAGTATTGAAAATATATTTTAATTAATTTTCTCAATCCATTATTAACAATCTAAATGGCTAGCTTAACTAAGGTACCAGTGTGACAAGAATAATTTAAAAGCAATTAATTGCAGGCAAGCTTTGGACTCTTGGGTAATACTGACTAATGAAGTTATGTTGACCTTAATAATTATGCATCGCTTGGTTGTGTCACTGAATCTTGTTGGATTTAGTCTCTTGAAAATTCATTCCTTGGAAATCTTTTGCACCAGGTAATCTTTTATTTATTTATTTTTCTATTCTGAATAGGTCAAGATTACTTTTCTTTCGTGCCAAGGAACAGCAGCATATAAGTTGGTGGCGTTCTTCCATTTCATGACTTTCTCATCTATCAGTGTACTTCACTGTCAGTGTGCTTACTGCTGAAGTTCCTCTCTGCTACTTTATATTCAGTTTGGTGAAGCCGTCCGTGGAGGTAAAGTAATGACTCCTTTCAGATTCTTTCCAAACTGATTTTAAGTCTGGAAGTTTCATCTTGACAAAAACAAATCAGTGGATGCACATGGTCAGACCTTAAGAGCACTGTGACAAAACCTAACTTTCTGAAGACTCATCGCTCACTGCCACTGTGTTACGACCAGGGGATTTCTAAATCCTGAGGCTTTGTCAGGCCTGCCATTCTGGAGGAACTCTGCTAAATCATTTTCTTGCTGAATTCATAAGAGCTCAAACTTAATGGGCTGCATTTTTATTTTTTCAATAGTGTAAGGGCGATGGAACAGAACATGTGTGGTCCACTTACTCCTGCAGTTACAGCATAGTGTGTCAAGTGATGGATGGCCAATTAGCAGTGTGAAGGGGCTCCATGCCCAATCAGGCATCCATTCCACAAAGGTCAGGTGGAGTGGAGAGAGGTCGTGAACCAGAAGTTGGTTGCACTTCCTAATTCAAAGACCCTCTGCCCTCTCACTCTCTCCTTATTTCTTAAAAGAGCATAAAAACAGTGAATTAATAAAATATCAAAAGACATATACATTGTCACTTTCACCAACCAACTCTGCCACTTGCATGGGTGATGGAGGGGAGTTGGAATTGGCATTGGGCTGGGTTTAGGTTTGTATGGCATTAGTGTTGGGGTGCGAGCGATGGTTGGAGGGTTTGGGGATGGGGTTGGGGGTTGGGATTGGTGTGGGGGTGGGGTAGGTGGGGCAACCTGCTAGATTTGCTGCCTTAAAATCCAGTCCAATGTTTAATATGCAAGGTAGTAGACCATTTTAGCATAGGAAACAGGAACAGGAATTGGTCATTTGACCCCTCATGCCTGCTTTAACATTCAATAGGATCATGGTTGATCTGACATTCCACTTTTCTGCTCTTTCCCCATAACCCTGATTCCACAACTGATCAAGGATCTATCTATCTCAGCCTTAAATATGTACAAAGACTCTATACCCACAAAGAAATCCCTCTTCATTTCAGCATTAAATTGGCACCCCTTAACTGTGAGAAAATACTCTTGGGTCCCATGAGGGGAAAGATTATCTCAGCAATTACTGTCTCAAACCCATCAAGAATCCTATATCTTTCAATGAGATCACCTCTCATTTTTCTAAACTCCAGTGTGTAGAGTCCCAACTTGTTTCGTTTTTGCTCATAAGCCAATCCCTTCATATTAGGGCTCATCCTAGTGGACCTCCACTTAACTGCCTCCATTTCTTAAATAATGGGACTTAAACTGTACACAGTGTTCCAGATATGGTCTCACCAGTGTCTTGTTCAGTTGCAGTAAGACTTCCCTGCTCTTATACTTCAAACCCCTTGTAAGGCCAACATTCTAATAGCCTTCCTGATTAGCTGCTGCATCTGTGTGCCAGCTTTCTGTATTTTGTGAGTAAATACCCCATATTCCTCTGTGTTGCAGCTTTTTAAATATACATATTCATTCATTGGATGAGGGTGTCACTATCTAGGCCAGCACTTATTGCCCATCCTAATTGCCCAGAGGATAGTTAAGACTCAACCACATTGTTGTAGGAGGTCTGGAGTTACATCTAGGTCAGACCAGGTAAGGATGGCAGTTTCCTTCCCTAAAGGCATTTTGTCCACTTGCTTAACCATCAATATCTCTCTGTGATATGTTTGTGTTCTTCTTACAACCTGGTATTCCGATAATGTTTATGTTGTCTGCAAATTTGGTGACAGTACACTTACTTCCTCCCTCCAAGTTATTAATATTTATTGTAAACATTTGTGACCCCAGCTCTGATCCCTGTGGAACTACACTGGTCACAAGTTGTCAGTCTGAAAAAGAGCCCTTTAGCAACGAACTTAAAAAGGAATTAGAAGGAATAAAAGGTGTCATGAAAAGTCATTAACAAACAGGATGAAGTAGATTTCTTAGGCTTTTTATACATATATAAAAAGCAAGAGGGTAGCCAGGGAAAGGATTGGCCCACTCAAGGACAAAGGAAGGAACCTATGTGTGGAGCCAGAAGAGATAGGTGAGGTCCTAAACAAATACTTTGTTTCGGTATTCACCAAAAAGAAGGAGGTGTTAGAGGATGATCTCAGGGAAAGGAGTGTCAAATTTCTAAGCCAAGTTGCTTCTCCAAAAGGAAGAGGTGTTGTATATTTTAAAAGATATTAAGGTAGATAAGACACAGGTCCTAATGTGATCTATCCCAGGATATTGAGGGAGGCAAGAGAACAAATTGCTGGAACATTGACGGACATCTTTGTATCCTCCTTGGCTACAGGTGAGGTCCCAGAGGACTGGAGAAAAGCCATTGTTGTCCCATTGTTTAAGAAGTGTAGCAAAAATAATCCAGGACATTACCGACCCGTGAATTTCATGTCAGTTGAAAGGAAATTTTTCAAACAGGTTCTCAGGGACAAGTTCTCAACACATTTAGAAGCAAATGGACTGATTAGCGATTGACAGCATGGTTGTTTTTGGGGGAGGTCATGCCTCACTAACTTGATTGAGTTTTTTGAGGAGGTGATGAAGATAATTGATGAGGCAAAGGTGGTTGATGTTGTTAACATGGAGTTTAATAAAGCCTTTGACAAGATCCCACATGGCAGACTTGTACAAAAGGTGAAGTCACTTTGTATCGGGGTGAGCTGGCAAGGTGGTTACAGCACTGGCTTAATCATAGGAGACCGAAGATAGCAGTGGAAGGATTCATTTTGTGATGGAGTGTTGTAACGAGTGGTGTTCCACAGGGATCAGGGCTGGAAGCTCTGCTGTTCTTCATCTACATGAATGATTTGGAGGAAAATATGGCTGATCCAACTAGTAAGTTTGCAAATGATACAAAGATTGGTGGAGTTGCAGATAGTGAGAAGGATTGTCAGAGGACACAGCAGGATATAGATCAGTTGGAGGCATGGGCAGAAAAATGGCAGATGGACAAATGTGAGATGATGCATTTTGAAAGGTCAAATACAGTGATGGCAGAACCCATAAGAGTATTGATATGTAGAGGAATCTGGGGATACACATCCACAGATCACTGAAGGTGGCAGCCAAAGTAGGTAAGGTAGTGAAAAAAGGCCTCTGGTAATGTTCAAAGAGATGTGTAAGGCATGCTTTTCACACAAAGGGTGGTGAGTGCCTGGAATGTGTTGCCAGAGGAAGTTGTGGAAGCAAATACAATCGCACCATTCACGAAGCACCTGGATGAATTCATGAATAGGAAGGGAATAGAGGTATACGGATCCTGTAAGTGAAGATAGTTTTAGCATGGAAAGGCTAAATGTATTGGCACAGGCTTAGAGGGCTGAAGGGCCTATTCCTGAGCTGAATTGTTCTTTGTTCTTCATTCCCACTCACTGTTTCCTGCCCATTAGCCAATTCTCTATCCATGCCAATATGCTGCCTCCAACATTGTGTGCCGGTTTGAGTCAGCCTATTCTATCCATCTTACTGATATGACACGCTTATAGTGAATTGTGAAACTTATCGTATTTTTAACCATTTCTTTTAGGGTTATTTTTTCAAACCTGGTGTGTATTGAAAGAGACTACAAGTAAGGGGAAGTCACCAGGTTTGGAACCTATTGATCTGTTCAGCTGCCTGTGTAGCTTCACTTCCAATTCCTAGCCTACAAAGCCAACTCTCTTCTAAAGCTCTACCTTGTGTCAGATTTGAATTGATACCTCTCTCTAATTTCTCTCCCGTTTCCTCTCATGCTATCTCAGAGCTTCTCTCATGGATGAGGCTTATCGCCCTACTCCCACTCAACGACTGACCACCAAACTTTCCATTATGGTCCCCACATTGGCTGCTTTTGTGAACAGATTCCTCTTGTCAAGTTTTATTCCTCTTTCCTTCAATTCTGACATCATCACATTTAACCTTTACGTCCTTTCAAGGATATATCCCATCTTCAACATCTCTGCTCTCACTGAAGTACTTGAATATGTTGCACACCCCCTCTCCAAATCCTTGCCTTAATTTGCCATAACTTCATGTTTGGAAAATCTTCAATTAACTTTCTGCCACTGTCACAACTCTGAAATAGCCCTCAGCACAGACCAAAGCTTATATGACTTTTAGCATGTTAAACTAACCTTCACTATCCTGCTTAATCTGCCTTTGCTATACTTGATCACAATATTCTCCTCTAATGTCCAGTTGGGTGGGATAGCCCTCCTCTCATTCAATTCACATTTATCCAGTTGTTAGAGAATTTTCAGCAGCAGTCTCTTTCTCTACAGCTGTATCATTCCCTCGAGAGTCCTGCAAGGAATTTTCAGTGGTTTGCTCCTACTTCTCATCTGAAAACATAATGTCAGATGTAACATGTACATGGATGACATCTAACTCTACCTCACCTTTGTATCAGTTCATCCCACTAGTTTATAAAATCATGAGCAGCATGGATAGGATAAGTAGACAAAGTCTTTTCCTTGGGGTCAGGGAGTCCAGAACTAGAGGGTATAGGTTTAGGTGAGAGGAAAAGATATAAAAGAGACCTAAGGGGCAACTTTTTCATGCAGAGGGTGATATATGTATGGAATGAGCTGCCAGAGGAAGTGGTGGAGGCTGGTACAATTGCAAAATTTAAAAGGTATCTGGATGGGTATATGAATAGGAAGGATTTGGATGGATATGGGCCGGGTGCTGGCAAGTGGGACTAGATTGGGTTGGGATACCTGGTCGGCACGGACGAATTGGACCGAAGGGTCGGTTTCCGTGATGTATATCCCTATGACTCTGTGAGTAGTGCCTCTGAATTATCAAACTGTTTGTGCAAATACATTATTGGATAAGCAAAGATTTTCTCTGATAAAATATTGGGTGGACCAAAGGGCAATCAAAGACATTGCTTTTCGACCATGTGACAGACTGTTCTCTAGCCACTTTTCTATGGCCATTATCTGAGACTGAAATAGACTATTCAAAATCCTGGCTTGCTATTTGAATCTAAGCTAACCTTTTGACTGCATATTGTCTCAATTATCGGGACCACTGACCTCCACTTCGAAAGCATGGGGCAAGTGAGTTCCTGGCTCAGTTCGTTTCTACTGAAATCCAGACTCTCATTATCATTACCTCTTGATCTGAGTATTCCTAGGCTCTCCTGTCTAACTTACCTACTTGCGTCCTTAGTAAATTTGAACTCATTCACAACTCTGTTGCACATATTCTCACTCACCTGAGCCTCCATCATACCTCTGCTGGCTCTTCAGCTTGATTTAAAATTCTTAGCCTTGTTTTCAAATCTCCCCATGATCTGGCTCCTCCCAATATCTGTAACTGTTTCCAATCACACAACTCTCCCAGACCTCTATATTCCTTTAATTCTGCCCTCTTATGTGTGCCATTTGTCTTTTATTCACCATTATTAGCTGTGTCTACATGGCCCTCAATTCTGGAATACCCTTGCTCTATTGTGTCCACTCCTTTGCTCCTTTCTCCTTTTTTTAAAAAGCTTCTTAAAAGCCAACTGTGTGACCACAATTCTGCAGAAATTGTGTGGTTCTGATCTGGGAGCTGAGCTGTGGGAATGATCCCTGCTCCAAGACAAGTAGGCTTAATTAAGGCCCAACTGAAATTAGATTTCAAGCTTTTTAATTTATATGGATGAACTGAAGATGCCAGCCAAACCTGGAGAGCTTTCCACTGAAGTGGACATTAATATTGAGCCAAAATATTGACCTCCTGTAGGTCATGGAGCAGTGTAATAGTAGTGGGCTGAGAAAGTATTTTTCAACATAGCTATGGCTGACAGCCAGATAATTCCATGAAAGACTCTGATATCTTCATCATAGATCATTTACCATAGACTCTAATAAAAAGCCATACTTGGAAATAAATTCATTGCTTGTACTGAAGCTCCATTTTGAAATGTACAAGGATAGTTAGACAAGTGTGTGTTATTCACATTTCTTAATTTTTTTTCTTCTCGGCAATATTGTGAAAAATTCATGAATAAGATCCTTCAATATTTAATTTAGGGACTGGGCAGCTATTTTCAACACTGGTAAAGGACACCTAAAAGCTCAGGTTCATGAATTCCAAAGTGGCACCAATTTATGCACAGATTAAATGCACATTGCTAGTATGCCTCTTACCCCCACACATCTATTGGCCAGCTGCCGTGTCTATATATAAAATGCATGATATTAACTGGTTTGTATATTTTTTGAAAAAGAAAAGTGAAATAGCTTCCAAAATTGAAAATAAAGTCATGGTTTTGCTTTTAAATTTCTTGCAGCTTTCAAAACTGCTCTAATGCAAGTTTTAAATAGCGATTAAAATATCAACATATAAGGCGGTAGGTATTTCATCAGAATCGGTTTACACAGCTCTGATTTCGAACTGGAGGTAACTGAAGATCATTGTTATTGCAAGCAGAAGTAGTCTAATCCCAGTTGTCACAAACAGAACAGCTTAAAGCCTTTCAACTTTCACGTTCCAATGATTTGCAAATGTGGTTTTAAATTAGAGAGTCTTCTCTGTCTAATTCATAGCATGTCTGATTTCTTAGCTGCCAAAACAATTGCAAATATAGTTCAAGTGAATAGTTTGTTCAGTACACAGGATTTTTTAAAAAATGAAATAGTTTATTTTTAAGTTAATAAACTTTAAATTCTTGCACTTTGATGGTGAGATGGTGTTGGTGTTCCAAAGGTCATGTCCACATCAGTGATGAGCACAAACAAAATCAACAGATTTGTTGGAAAAGCTCAGCAGGTCTGGCAGCATCTGTGGAAGGTATTGCCAGACATGATGAGTTTTTCCAGCTTTTTACTGGTTTTGTTTCTGATTTACAGCAGTTCTTTTAGCTTTTACAAATAAAATCAATGGTGTAACTGTAATGAGCAAATGACGCCTCTGACATATTTCAGTCTTTCTAAACATGTCATGGGAGGTACCTGATATAGTGGGGATTTCTAAGACCTAACTACAGAAAAACGAGAACTGGGAATTAAAGATTGCATAACATATTTAGAAAAAGTGGAGTGGAAAAAACTGGATGTGGAGTCACAGTACTTAGTAACTACACGTAATGGCAGCAGAAATAAAGAATATAGCTATCAGATAAACAAGAAAGTAGAATCCATGTAGATAAATAATCAATCATATGACTAGTTAAGTAGTTTACAATAATTGAAGATTAACTTATTGAATTTAAATTGCACCAGTTGCCATGGAGGGATTTGAATCCATGTTGCTAGACCATTAGCCTGGGCCTCTAGAGTAGCTAGTTCAATAGCGTTACTGTTGGCAGTCCCTCAATCAAAGGCTGATGCCTGCTTAGATTGTATGCTTCTGCAACAGGTCCTCATGAGACTGAACAGGCTTCTTCTCAACTTGCAGATCTTTGGGTACACCAAAGATGTTACATCACATGGTTGGGCCCTGGTTCTTTTCCTTTCCTTCTTTGTCACTAGTCTTCCTTTAAGATTAAGCTGCTCGGACTCATAGCATGATGCAATTTGAAGGACAAGTTGTTTATTGTATTTTGAAGAATTAGAAGCAATTAACTCCCAGTTATTAATGTCGATGCTGCTCTACTTGAAGAGAAATTTCAGAGTGCTTTTGCAACATTTTGTAAGATTATTGAATTCAAAATCTTCCATGATGGGATGCAAGTCCCTGGAATATTATCGGGGTCTCTAGTTTAACAGTCCAGCAATTAATACCATTAAGCCATCACCTCCCCAGGTCACTTAACACAATGAAGGTGTTGGTCTTAATATTTTTCTTGGATTTTACAATGACAAAACTGTATCAGACAGGATGTGTGGAAAAGAAAATGAGCAACAATGGGAAATATTTAAATTTGTGATTAATCGTATATTTCATGCAACGTAAAGAACAAACTAAGTACTGTTGAGAATCCAAAGAGCAATAGAGATGTAAGGGGACAAGTAAATGATAGGAAAGAAGCATAAATTAAGCACAAAGACAACAGAGGAATGTGATATCAGAGAGAATAAAAAGTGATTAAGATTGAAGTTAAAAGAAAGCAATTAGGAAGGCAAAAAGGAACCATGAAATTAAATTATCGAGGAACATTAAAACAAGCCAGTAAAATATTTTACAGGCACATCAATAGAAAGGAAAGCTGTGATGGAAATAGGACAGTTTGACTGATAGACACAAGAAGACAATAAATAATGATAAAATGAACTATTGGATGAACTATTAAATAGCTTTCATCTTCAATATTTATCAGAAAAATAGTTGCACAGAATATCGATGAACAATGAGATACATACATTTTAAATAAAAATGGGATGTATTGAATGCACAAAACCAAGTCAAAAAGGATGAGATTAGATTTCCTACAGCATGGGAAGAGGCCATTTGGCCTAGTCTGGATGGATTGTATCACTGCATTTTTTAAAGAATCTCAGGGAGAAACCACAGCTGTATTTTCACATGATTTAATGTTTAATGAAGAAAAGGTATAGTGTTAAAGGACTAATGACCAGTTAAGGTAATTCCAGTATTTAAGAAGACAAAGGACATGTCTATGGAATTATAGACCACTCATCTTAGCCCTGATGGCAGGAAAAATGATGTAATCTCTTCTGGAGAGAATAGAAGTAAATCTAGAAATTGAAATGTAATGATGAAGAGTCAATATAGATAGCAAAACAGAAAATCTTACTTGACCAACAGTACATTATATCTGAGGAAGTAATAGAGTGGACAATGCTGGTGCATTAACTGGATTTTCAGAATTCCTTCAAGTCCGTTTTCAGTAAATAAGATGAGAGCATGTGGAACCAGGGGAAACTGGAGAAATGGATTGCTTATTGCTTGAAGACTGAAAGTTAACAGTGGGAGTAAAACACTTGGCAGAGGGTAGTAAGTAGTAATGTGCATGGATAAGTGCTAGAACATCTGCTTTCACAGTTTAGATTTATGATTTGGATTTTGGAATCAAAAAATGTATAAATTTATGGATGATGCCAAATTGTAGGGGATAATCAACTTTGAAGGCGACTGCAACAAATTACAAGAAGATGTTAATAAATTTGTACAATGTATTGATATGCATAAATGTGAAGTAGTGCCTTTTGGTAGAACGAATAGGAGGTCATTTGTTGCTTGTAAAGTGCAAGTCTAATCGAGACAGAGGACAAAGGGATATTGGGTAAGAAATACACCAGTCACTAATACTGGTACCACAGGTTAGCCAATCCAAAAAAAAGAGAAGACTGAGATTGAAGCTTTATTTCAAGAGGGATGGAATTGAAAAGTAGTCAAGTTGTGCTAAGCCTTATTCAAATCTTCCCTAGCTCACACTCAACATGCTGCGTGCAAATCTATTCATGAGAACTAGGAAGGACATGCAGACACCAGAGGAGATTCAGAAATTATTTCCAGGATTAATAGCAGACATGCATGGGTATACATATCAAGAAGACTGAGGGATGACCTAAAAGAGATCTTTAAAATTCTGAAAGGTTTTAATAGAGTAGACAGAGAGAGAACATTTCTGTTGTGGGAAAGGGTGTAACGGGAGGCCATTACTGTAAGATTGATACCCAGAAATCCAACAAGGAGTTGAAAGCAAACTTTTTAACCCAAAGAATGGCAAAAATGTGAAATGCACAACCCTGGGGGTGTTTGCAATGAATAGTAGAAGGAGAAACTGCATATGTAGTTAAGGTAAAAAGCGTGGAGGGTGGCAATAATAGATTCAGATGAGAAGAATTGTGAGGAGGTTGAGTTAAACAATTGCATGTATTGAAACAAAAAAAAGTGTCACTGGACCTGAAACATTAACTCTGCTTTCTCTCTGCAAATGCTCACAGACCTTTTTTTTTTAGATTAGATTAGATTACTTACAGTGTGGAAACAGGCCCTTTGGCCCAACAAGTCCACACCGCCCCGCCGAAGCACAATTCACCCATACCCCTACATTTATCCCTTAATTAACACTACGAGCAATTTAGCATGGCCAACTTACCTGACCTGCACATCTTTGGACTGTGGGAGGAAACTGGAGCACCCGGAGGAAACCCACGCAGACACGGGGAGAATGTGCAAACTCCACACAGACAGTCACCTGAGTCTCTGGTCTCTGGCGCTGTGAGGCAGCGGTGCTAACCACTGTGCCACCGTGCCGCCCACCTGTTGAGTTTTTCCTTTAATTTCTATTTTTGTTTCTGATTTCCAGCATCTGCAGTCCTTTGTTTATTTTTGAATGGCATGTCCTGGTTAGTCCAAATGACATGTTTCTGTGCCAATCCTATGTATTTAAAGGTTTTGCTTGATATAATTATCTAAATCAATGACCTGCAAAACATCCGATACTCACATTAGACAAACAGGAGAAGTATTCAATCCTTCCGTTGATTCAATAACTTAGCTTTCTTCACAAACCACAAAGTGATTAGCTTTCAAAGTCATTTAACTGCACGAGCACATGGGACCATCATCACTTGTGAATTCCTTTCCAAGTCACACATCATCTTGATCTGGGAATATAAACTTGGCTTTTCTTTCCTGGGCCAAATGTGCAGAAATGGAAGAACTTGCAGCTTCCCAAATCTGATCTTTAAAAGTGGCTGCCCAGATGTGAATTTATTGGCAGGTTTAAATCAGAAGTTGGAGAAGGTGACCCCAGAAGAATGTGTAAGGCAGCCAGCTGTGAAGGTGTGATGCAATATGTCTGCCTCAGGGATCTGGCATTGAGTCAGAGGTTTCAAAATAAGGATTAAGGCATGAAAAATCCCTCAAATCCTCATGCACTCCACCACTCCACTCCCACATGCTCTCATGCCCCATCTCTGCCAATCCATTCCACCTCTTGCCTTCTCCTCCACCCCTGCCTCCCCCAGAAGACCCGATGGCTCCTCATACCTTCCATGCCAACTTATGCCTCTCCACTCACTCGTTATGTCCCTTTATAGCTCCTATGCACCTTTGCCCAACCTATGATCACCCTTACTCCCAATGCCTAATTATGTCCCAAATAACCTCTGTGCCAATTTAGCATCATGCCATGAAAACCTAGACCTCTCATATCACCTGTTATCCTTACACCTCCTGTATCAATTCTTCTAATGTCTACCAAAGCCAGACTTTATGGCTCATGCAGAGATAAAGTTAAATATATTTCTATAGAATAAAGTTCAAGTATCTATTGTAGACTTTATAATATTGAAAAATACTCATCCTTATTCATAAAAAAAACTTTATAACATTTCCTGAATGCAACAGAGTGTGCAATCCCTTATAACAACATGTTTTAAAATTCACAATCCAGATCCAAGTGTCTACAACTACTTGGAACTGTCAATCAAAGTGTGAACTGATAGGCACCCTATTGTGATAATAGATGGCTATTAACTCAATAATGCAATACTAATCTAGTAGTCAAATTGTTCAGGATGATGTCAACAGACTGTAATGTCTTTTTAACACTCGAGACTTTTTAATCAAATTTTTAAAGGGCCAGACTTTTCAATATATTTACAGATTAACAACTCGTATGACAGGTGCTTTTGACAAATGTTTTGATATTTTTGATAGTTTCTCTTGATTCCTTTGACAAGTCCCTTTAACAGCTCACTTTAACAGCCACTTGCATAAACACATAGTGTTTCATTTTCCAAGGCTATCAAAACTCCACTTCAGGAGCTGCTAATTTAATGACCAGCTATTTCTATCTCAGCTAAAATGAGTATGTGTGGAACATAACCCACATGAAATTCTATCTCCTGTGAAAATGTTGTGTTTGAGGGTAATACTTATGACTTTTGGCCGTGCCTGCCATTTTTACCACAATATACTGGCTCATTATCATTGTTGCTGTGTCAAAATGCTACAACATCCCCCCTAACATCCCACCATGGGTGCACCAGGCTTCAAGAAAGTCATTCACCACCAGCTCCTCAAAGTGAATGAGTGATCAGCGATAAATTGCCATCGATACTCCCATCCCATAAACAAATTAAAATGGTCTTTGAGAATCCAAAATATTGCTGCCTCATCATTTATGTAGGTCAGTATTCAGGTATGGTTTAACATTTTCCCCACTAATATGATTGTCTTTCTGATTAACAAATGAAAACTGAGTAATAGACATCAATGCTGGGCATTAGACCTTCATGCTCATATTTAGAAAGCTTTGCAACTGTACTTAGTCCTTTCTTGTAAAACGGTAAGGTTAAAAGCAGAGATGCAATTATTTTTCATTGTTGTGCTTGCTTAATTTCTCTGAATGTTGGTATTTTTAAACAAAATAAAACACATTTTTCAATATTTCTTGAGTACTTGAGCCATTGTCTAACTCTGAATGCCTCTTATTCAATGCCTTAGAGGTAGACCTGATATGCTAATCAAGAATTTCTGTAGGGCAAAACAAAACTATTTTTTAATCAGCCTGCTCAGTGCTGCAAACTAGAGGGCATAGGTTTAGGGTGAGAGGAGAAAGATTTAAAAGGGGCCCGAGGGGCAACTTTTTCACACAGAGGGTGATGCGTGTACGGAATGAGCTGGCCAGAGAAAGTTGTGAAGGCTGGTACAATTCCAACTTTTAAAAGGCATCTGGATGAGTATATGAATAGGAAGGGCTTAGAGGAAATATGGACCAAGTGCTGGCAAATGGAGCTAAATTAATTTAGAATATCTGGTTGGCTTGGGTGAGTTGAACTGAAAGGTCTGTCTCCATCACTATGATACTATTACTCTATGACCTCTGAAACAGGTGGGACTTGAACTCAGGCTTCCTGACTCAAAGATTGGAATACTACTGCAGTACCACAAGACTAATGTTAAGTGAAAAAAATAAGTCTTATCTTATTAAAGATATCGATCTGTACAGATAACATTGAAGGTGCATTTCCTTGTCATTGTAACCTATTTGCTTAGAAATTAAGTGAGGCTTAAGACTGATTTTAAACTTAAGGAAAACTAATTAGAATCTTTCCTTCTCTCCCAGATTTCTCTTTAAGAATATGTAGTGCAATGAGAAAAGTTCTACTTAAATAAATATGACTTCGTGGACTCACGATCAACCAGTAGAATGAAACATGGTCATGACAAGTCAATACTAATTAACCCAAAATTCTTTGATTGCCTTCAATGGAAAAGATAATGATACAAAATGAGCTGATTTGACACTATTAGTGGAAACCAATTTCATTGCAATATTCACCATGTAGAGTGAACAATATATATAGTGGACACTGTGAGGGCCCTTGTGGTGCAATGGTAGTATCCCTTTCTCTGGACCAGGAGGCCCAAGTCCAAGTTTTACCTGCTTCAGAAATGTGTAATAACATATCTGAACAGGTTGATTAGAAAATCTACATTATTAACCCACTTATTTTGAATTAGATTCCTATTAGAGATTGCCAGAAGAATTAACATTCCGCAAATTCCCAAGCCCCTTCAGGCAGTGTTTTCCATAATGAATATTTTTACCTACATTGTATCAGTGACTACCGAGAAGTACCTAGGTCAGTTAAACAATCAAATAAAGGGATGATCAATAAGGAAGAGGATAAGGAACAATAATACTGCATTCGGATTTAATTGGCACTGTAAATTTTCAGGGTTAATGACTTTCCCTTCATCCTGTGAAGATTTGAGATCTTTGTTTTAAATTTTTCCAAAAGGCTACCAGAGGAACGGAAGATTAAATTCTAGCAGCTTTAATTCAGGCAAGTCTTGCCTTCCCCAACAAATAGTATGAGCTCGACATGACCAGTAATTAGTCCCTATAAAGCATTGTGATAAGGAACAACATTGCTTGTGGTTTATTTACAGTTACAAAAGAAAACCGGCAATTGCTCAAGAATGACTTTTTTTCTTCACTCCTTTATTATTTTATTCATTTTGATTTTTCAGTTCAGTTTTCAGTCATCTCTAAGGCTTCAGGATACTTTCCAAACTTCAAAACTTGGGGATTGCATAAAAATGAAGTTGTGAGTCTATTAAAAATAGTTTTGTCTGCTTATTCTCCATCTTAAATTCCTGGCTCTGTTTATTATCAGGTTTAACTTTTGTTCTGATAATTCTAATTGAACAATCTGCATTCATGTAATAGCAGCCCTTGTCTTCCAGATCCATCAAAAGTCATGTTGTGTTTTCTTGCCAACATATTAAATGCTTACTATTGTATGGGCTGGGGCAGGACATCTTATAGTCTCACACCCCCAGCGGAGTATCTTATGGTTTCACTCAACCAATTTCTCTTTACTTATATCAGACATGGTATCCACCACATACATTCTGCAAATTGCATGGGCTCTGATGTACCCACTCTAAATGGCGGACAATGATTTGAAGTAACATTTTTTTAAATTCAAAAGGTTAAGCTTTAACACAACTCTTAGTCTGGCCTAATAAAAACTGAAAAAACGGTGGCTGCTGTAAATCAGAAACAAAAACACAGAAATTGTTGGAAAAGCTCAACAGCTCTGGCAGCATCTATGGAGAGAAATCAGAGTTAATGTTTCAGGTCTAGCAACCCTTCCTCAGAATTGATGGTAGCTTGAAAAATTTCAGTTTATATGTAGAAGATAGGGTTGGGGGAGGTGGCAAGAAGTAAGTGAAGGAGATAGAACCTGAAGAGAGTAAAGAACGGTTGGACAAACAAAGGAGTTGGTACCGATCTGGTTAGGAGAGTGAATAGCTGTTATTGGGGACTGTTCGTGGCTAACAATGAGTTGTGTGTAATAGCATCTGCCTCTCAGGTGGAAATAAAGATCCCATAGTGTTTCTGAAAAAGAGAAGGCTTTAGGCCTTAGTCAATAGTTATCCATCAATCACCAAAACTGATTTCTTGGCATGATCACCTTGTTGTATTTGGGAACTTGTTGTGTGCACCTTTGCTATCCCATCTCTGCCATTACAACTGGGACCGATCTTTTGTTCCTTTCATCACTTTTCCCTTGTATCAGTGTACCTTATGTCCTTTAATCCCTCCTGCTCTCTGTCATATCTCAGAGATCTTATTTTAGTGCTTTGTGCTCCTACCTTTCTCCCTGACACTGTGCTTATTTAAAACCTGCTCTGTCTCTGAGTTTTCTCCAGTTGTGACAGTAAGTCACCATCTTGATACGTCAATTTTGCATCTCTTTGCTTAGAAGTTTCCTGACCTGCTGGGAGTATTTTAAAGACGTTTTCATTACTTCAGGTATATGTAAAGTGCTTGGGATGTGCTATGATTGTGAAAGGTACGATACGAGAATAAAGACATTTGCTGATTTATATGATGTCCCAGGTTGTCCATGCCCGTACCCCTGTCTCTGATGAAAATGTCAGGGGAGAGCCCACTGAGAGAAACATTGGTAGCCCTGGAGCCATTTAACAGCTAAATTGTTTTTTTTAATGTGGCTTGATACCACACAATAATCTTGGGTTTGAGACAGACTAGTTGAGGAGAAGGACAAAGTCAAGTGTTATCTTCAGGCTCGGACATCAAAGACAATTTATTGTACATTAACACTAAATATTGCTGTGTAAGGTAATAAGGGATTTAAGGACAAAGCTATCCACTTCATGTGTTCATGTCCATGTTCTCATGTGAGTTCTCATGTGAGTTCCAGACTCATAGTCTGTTGTGGTCTTGTCTAAAATAGATTCCCAGAGTATCCAACTCCAGTCATAATTTGCTATTTATACTCAGTGATGTGCAGGTACAGGATAACGTTGCAGAGTTTTTCCAGAGTCCTGACGTCCTTCCACAATAGCAAATGGCCATTGATAGTCCTCATTGTCCTTCAGTATCAGGAGATTCTGAGTCAGAGAGCCACCATCTAATTATCAATTGGCAGCACCCGCACAGTTTCAGATTGTGTCACAGGACTCAATTTGAGTAGATCTTGCAAGGTGTCAAACTAGCTTGTCCTAGTGAGAGACTAACTGAGTGGAGGAGACTGAGGGTGATAATGATAGGTCAGAGGGGAGGGTGGAACGGATAGGTGGGAAGGAAGATGGACAGGAAGGGCAGTTCAAGAGTTCAAGAGTTGGATCTGGGTTGAGCTGGGGGGAGGAGAGATAAGGAAACTGTGAAGTCGACATTGATGCTGTGTGGTTGGAGAGTCCCAAGGTGGAAGATAAGGTGTTCTTCCTCCAGTTGATGGGTGGATTGGATTTTAAAACACTTCATCATACTTACGACAATCAAGATCTTTCATGTGTAATTTAATTTTCACGTTCAATGACAGTTTAGGTGGTAATGTGAAACTGGAACTCATCTTTCACCTGGAAAACATTTGCTGCATTGACACATTTATCTGATGTTTGCCTATCCATATGAACATTATCATTCTTGGAAGGAAGTGCCCTTTAGGTGAAAGAAGTTAAATATACTCAACTACCACACCTATATCTACAATTAGTAGAACTCACATTATGAGGAGATTATTTTGATTACAAACTGGTCGAGTTAAATGCTGTTTTATGCTATTGCTAAGTCCAAACCCTTTGCCTGTCCTTCAGTAACATAAGCAGCTGTGACCTTCTGACCTAAATATTTATTTACATCAGGTCAACATTTGAATCGATACTCTTGATCAATGGTTTATCTTTTGTGATTAGGGAGTAGTGTTAATTAGTGTTTTCACCTCATTAGATAAGAAAATGATCAATTGCAATACTTGCCAAAGAGTCGCACTGTCCATTGTGTGTACATCAGATCTATACTAAGTAACATCATCAGTGAGCCTCTGGTGAAGCTCTTGTGTTCTGTCCCACTTTCTATTTATGTGTCTTAGTCTCTTAAGGTGGGTGATATCATGTCCCATTCTTTTTCTAAGAGATTGGTAAATGGGGTCCAAATCAGTGTGTTCATTGATGGAATTCCAGTTTGAATACTAGGCCTTTAGGAGTTCCCGTGTGTTTCTCTGTTTAGCCTGTCCGAGGATGGATGTCTTTCTTCGCCTGTATGTAAGGATACAAGTGATAGCTGGTCACATCTTTTGGTGGCTAATTGGTGTTCATGTACCCTGGTGGCTAGTTTTCTATCTGTCTGTCCAACGTAGTGTTTGTTACAGTCCTTGCAGGGTATTTTGTAAATGACATTCGTTTTGCTGATTTTTGGTATAGAGTCCTTTAGGTTCATCGGTAGCTGTTTCAGTGTGTTGGTAGGTTTGTGGGCTACCATGATGCCAAGGGGTCGGAGTACTCTGATAGTCACCTCTGAGATCTCTTTGGTGTATGGCAGGGTGGCTGGAGTTTCTGGGTGTGTTGTGTCTACTTCTTTGGGTTTGTTGTTTAAGAATCAGCGGACTGTGTTTATTGGGTACCCATTCTTCTTGAATACACTGTATAGGTATTTTTCTTCTGCTGCTTGTAGTTTCTGGGTGCTGCAGTGTGTTGTGGTTCATCTAAATAATGTCCTGATGCAGCTCTGTTTGTGGGTGTTGGCATATTTGCTTCTGTAGTTAAGGATCTGGTCAGTGTGCGTGCGTGATCTGCATTTCTCCATCAACTGTTCCTTCCACTGTGACATCTAGGAAGGGGAGTCTGTTGTAGTTTTCCTCTGCTTTTGTGAATTTTATGCCAGTAAGGATGCTGTTGATGATGTTGTAGGTTTCTTCTAATTTGTTCCATTTTGTGATCTCAAAGGTGTCATCCATGTAGAGGACCCAAAGTTTGGGTTGGATTGTGGGGAGAGCTGTCAATGACAAGACCGACAAACAAATCAATGGAACACTCACGGGATCACCAATATCAGGCTCCTTACTACAAGCAGTAATGCAGAGACTTGAACAAATAGCCCTCCCCACCATCCAACCCAAACTATGGGTCCACTACATGAATGACACCTTTATTATCACAAAACGGAACAAATTGGAGGAAACTTACAACATCATCCACTTGGCAAAAGTGAGGACTGCAGATGCTGGTGAAAAGCTCCCGCCCAAAACATCAATTTTCCTGCTCCTCGGATGCTGCTTGATCTGCTGTGCTTTTCTCGCAACACTCTAATATCTAACATCATCCACTTGTCCATGCATCTTTGTGTCTCCTTCTTTCCAGAAGCATTTTGCCATTGATTCAGAAGGAGATAGCAAGTATAACCACTGAGAAAAACAATTCCTCTGTATTCCACGTAGTCATTATTAGGATTGTGACCATAACAGAGCCAATACTTAAAATGTGTTATATTTAGTTAAAATCTGTATTTGTTTTGCATCTTATGTTGTGTCATGCTGAGCACTGGGACATCTTAATCAAACTCATTTAATATTTTCAAAAAGTTGGGCATAAAAGGCTGTAAAATATGGCTGCCTGAGGATCACCTGGTTTCTTTTGTGAATAGCACCTCTCTCTCAAAAGGGAAGAAAAGAACAGTCTAGACCATTGCAAGCCAGTGACCTTTCCTGAAAACTGTTAAAGGATATTATCAGATTGAATAGATCATTCAAAACAAAACTGCTGTCTTAAACCCTGAACATAGGAAGTATAATCAACATAAACACCACCATGTTATTTGTAAAAGACTTTGAACTATGAAACTTCATACATTGAGGCAGTCATATGTTTGTCTGTTTTTAAAACTCAGCTAAGAATTGCTTGCAGTTAGTCCCACCAAAGCCTTCAGAAGCATTACATTTCAGGCAGACTCAGGCTCGTTCTGAGGAAGGGTTACTGGACCTGTAAAGTTAACTCTGATTTCTCTCCGCAGATGCTGCTAGACCTGCTGAGCTTTACCAGCAACTTCTGTTTTTGATTCTGAATTAGATTAAGAGATATCAAGATATAACCTGTTTCAAGCATAGTTTTCTGAAGAACCAACCTCCAAGAAATTCAGCTACAAATAACCTCACTGCTTGCTGAGAATCCTTTGGTTTATGGGATACTCACTTCAAATTTAAAGTATCAAAACCATGTCAGAGGCTACGGTTCTGCCACTTGGGAGACCAGCAATCATAAATCAGAGACTGAGAATATTGTATTTATTTTAAGGAACTGAGATAATTGTAGAAAGTAAATTACTTTCACTTGTATCTAATCTTTGTGTGTAAGAGAGTATATATCAGATTGAGTATTTTCAATGTCACATTTAATTCACGTGTGAATAAATAACCTTTATATTTACTTTGAACTTACAAAAACTTTCTGATGTGCTATTGAATTGAAATACATACTCTGAGAGGAAAGGAAAACATTTCTTTATCGCACAAAACATACTGATCATAGACAATAAGGGAACATCGATATTCTCTCTGCGATAGTTGTTCAGCATTCGTGTTGATTTTTTGGATGAGGTGGTAAAGAACAAGTTTGAATTTGCTGACAGTGCCAAATTGGTGACAATAACAAACTGAGGAAACATGGTGGACTACCATAGAATTTATGCAGGTTTGTGGAGTTGGCATATCGGTGGCAAATACAGTTCAGTCTCAATAACTGTATGTTATGGGAAAAGGAATGACAAAGACCACATTCATTAAATGGTAACATTATGAATGAATTTGAGAAACTCAGAAGATGTTATTACATAAACTGAAAAGTGAATTTGGAAGATAGTAGGAAAGACAAAGAGAATTTGTTCCTTTATTATGACATAGCAAAGAAAAGCAAAGGGTAGAGTGAAAGACACTTTGAGCAGCCCAATGTAGAAATGATAATAGATTCAAAACAAAAATAATGATTGACATTGTCTTCGTCGGATATCAAAAGTGAATAGGATACAGAAGGTTTGAGAAACCAAGACTTTATTCATTGGTCTGGTGAAGTTCAGTCAGATTGAGTTGGAGGTCTCAGAATTATGAAATGAATTAAGAGCACGAAGAGTGAAAGATTGCTTCAATTAGCATGAAGGGGGTGTAAAGTTACAAAGGAGAACATTAGAAATGCTTTCTCATGCAAAAGATCATTAGGATATGGTATGCTTTAGCACAAATCTTTAATGAAGTTAAGTAAATCACAACATTAAGAGGCAATTATATACACACTTGAACAAAATAAATGATGAGAATGGGAGCAGAGCAAGGAAATAGATTTAAGAGTGAAAAGGTCTAGTGGTTGAAAATGTTCAATTTATATCCTTCCCAATAGATTTTGTTGTAAATCTCTCCGATCACCTCATGCTTAATAACTTACATTGGCTCCTGTTAACCAATGTTTTGATTTGAAAACTCTCATGCTTGCTTTCAAGTCCTTCCTTGGGCTTCGTTCCTCTCTAGCTGGGTAATACCCTACATTCCAACAATGTTCTGAAGTATCTGCACTCCCCCATCCTAGCCTCTTAGGCATCTTCTATTTTAACCATTTCACCACTGGAAGACATGTCCTCAAACCCCTTCTAAAACCTTTCCATCTTCCTTAAGCTCTAGCAACTTTTAAGAGTTCCTTTAAATCCACCTCACCCTGAAACAGGTTGAAAACTCTCCCTGGATGTTCGCAAGAGGAAGGTCCTCCATCAACTTGGTCTGGCATTGTGAAGTGAACCCCCAATCAAAAGGGGCCATGGGAAGGCCTTAGAGAACTTCGGCCACTGCCAATACCTTGATATCGACCTGTCGGCCAAAGCAGATATTGATGAAGAGAGCCTGCACTGTCCCCAGTGTGTTAGCACAGCCTTTGGCCCCTGAGGAAAAGAGTGTCTGAGGACAACAACATCAGATCTAACCCTAACCTCAGAGCTGTGGTGGTTCCCACCCTCCTATATGGCTCTGAGACATGGACTGTCTACAGCAGACACCTCAACAGTAACACCAATGCTGCCTGCGCAAGATCCTGCAAATCCGCTGGGAAGAAAGATGCTTCACACAACATTCCTCAACCAGGCCAACATTCCCAGCATTGAGTCACTGACACCCTTGATCGGCTACGATGGGCTGGGCACACCGTCCACACGATTGAAATGAGTCTCCCCAGTAAGCATGCTACTCCTGGCACCAAAATGGCAGATGAGCCCGATGTGGACAGGGAAAAAACTTCAAGGATTCCCACTAGGCCTCACAGGTGAAATCCGGTATTCCTACTGAGGCCTGGGAATCACTGGCATAAGGCTATCCAAACTGGAGGAGGAACATCCGGGAAGACATCAAGCACCTCAAGATTTGCTGACAAGATAAAATGAAAACCAGTGAAAACAGCGTAAGGAGCGTGCTGCCATACCAATGCCCTACCCACCCTTCCCTATGACCACTTTTGATGTTTTAGTGGCCATTTACTGCTTTCAAAGTGTACTCATTCCTCTGACTCAATACTGAACTTTGTAACCTTATATATCTCTTCTTTGAACTCAACCTACTTAGTAAATCACAGATGGATACTTTTTGCTGAGCTTTGATTTTTCAATGGAATACAATTTGTTATGGGCAAGGCCAGACCACTTGACACATTCTGAAGCAGGCAGCCCAGACCGTAACTTTGCTATTTGTTTTGGTAAGTGTACAGTGAAAATTACCTGGCGTAAGTTCGCTAGGTTGACTACCAGGTTTTAAAACAGACAAAAATTTATTCACAAAATTACCAAATGAAACATAAAGAACAAAAGATAGAATACCCACAGAACTCAGTCTATCCAAACAAAACTTAACTATGCTGTTTTGAAAATACACAACAGCCCCAATAAACAAACCCCTTAAACATAAAGTAAAACTTAAACAGAGGCTTAAAGGTTCAAGTTAGAAGAGCAGAAGAAGAGAGAGTTTAGCGACCTTTTTCCACACAGTCACTGCTGAACTGACTCAAACAAAACGTCAGGTTTCAGGACTGACCGCTCCCTTTCATTATACAGTTCATGAAAACTGTGGCCTAAAGTCTCATTTGTTTATGCATAGCCAAAAAGGCCTCCCAAAACTCTTTTCATCTCTGTACCAACTCAGCTAATTTGGAGCTCAGGCCATGTTACGACCCCTCTGAAAAAAAATCAAGGACACAGTATCCTTGAGGAAAAGGACAGCTTTTAGGAAAAGAACCAACTTCATGTCAATTTCTGAATTGTTCCTTTAAATATTGCTCAATATTTATTTTTGATATACCTTTTAGTCTATTTATCTGAACAAGTTTAGCTTGTTTAACTCCCCACATACCTCATGTAGTTGGCCTTATTTAATTTGAAGATCCTTGTTTATGATTGGAATGTATCATTTTCAAACTTAATGTGGAATTCACCTGTATTGCAATCACTATCTTCAGTAGATCTTTTATTATGACAGCACTAATTAATCCTGCCTCAGTATAATATACTAGAACTAATATAACTTTGTCCCAAACTGGTTCTGCATCAAACTGATGTGAAAACATACATATCTACAAATATATATTCTAGATTATTTTTGTCAAATTGAGTTGCTAATTAATATGAGAATTACCGTCCCCCAAAATTATTAAATTGCCTTTGTCACAAACTCACATAATTTATTCATGATCTGTTTACTGATAATTTTACTGTTGGGGCTCTGTTAACTACTCGTACTAGTGCTTCCTTAAACTTGATTTGGAGATGCCGGTGTTGGACTGGGGTGTACAAAGTTAAAAATCACACAACACCAGGTTATAATCCAACAGGTTTAATTGGAAGCACTAGCTTTCGGAGCGTTGCTACCACCTGATGAAGGGGCGACGCTCCGAAAGCTAGTGTGCTTCCAATTAAACCTGTTGGACTATAACCTGGTGTTGTGTGATTTTTAACTTCCTTAAACTTGCCATTCCTAACCTCCAGTGTCAAGAGTGTGGTGCTGGAAAAGCACAGCAGGTCAGGCAGCATCCGAGGACCAGGAGAATCGACGTTTCAGTCACAAGCCCTTCATCAGAAATGAGGCTTGTGGGTGCGGGCTGAGAGATAAATGGAACAGAGTTGGGGTTGGGGTGAGGTAGCTGGGAAAGCGATCGGTAGATGAAGGTGAGGGAGAAGGTGATAGGTCAGAGAGAGCTTTGATTGCTGGTTTTAGTTGGCTGCTGTTTTAGTGTCTTGGTGGGTTTGAGGGCTACCATAATGCCATGGGGACTGAGTAGTCTGGCAGTCACTTCTGATATGTCTTTGATGTAGGGGAGAGTGTCCAGAGTTTCTGGATGCGTTTGTCTGCTTGTTTGGGTTTGTTGCTGAGAAATTGGCAGACTGTGGTCATTAGGTACCCGTTCTTTTTGAACACACAGTAAAGGTGATTTTCCTCTGCTCTGCATAGTTCCTCTGTGCTGCAGTGTGTGATGGCTCATTGAAATAATGTTCTAATGTAGCTTCGTTTGTGGATGTTGGGATGATTGCTTCTGTAGTTCAATATTTGGTACATATATGTTGTTTTCCTGTAGACGCTGGTTTGAAGTTCCCCACAGGCTGTTTGCTCTACTGTGACATCTAGGAATGGCAGTTTGTTGATGTTTTCCTCCTCTTAAGTGAGTTTTATGCCAGTCAGGGCATAAGAACTTGAAAGACCCTATACAGACAATAAGCAAAGCTAATGTCATTTACAAAATACCTTGCAAGAATGGTAACAAACACTACATTGGACAAACAGGCAGAAAACTAGCCAACAGGATACATGAACATCAACTAGCCACAAAAAGACGTGATTCACTGTCACTAGTATCCTTTCATATGGACGAGGAAGGACACCACTTCGTCTGGGACAACACATTCATCCTAGGACAAGACAAACAGAGACAAGCACGAGAATTCCTGCAAGCATGGCATTCCAACCAGAACTCTATCAAGAAACACATTGACTTGGATCCCATTTACCACCCCCGGGAAAAGAAGAACCGGAAATGACATCACCATAGGAAATGACGTCACTGCAGGAAATGACACTGCCAACCCAAGAAAACCCAAACACATAAAAAAAAGCAGGCTACACCACCAGTGCTTCATCCAGAGGCTCACTGAAGATGTTATCTAGTATGGTGACGAAACATCTGGAAACGAACCTTCCAGCTCACCGAGCAAACCTACATCCAGAACCTCAACCTGAGCTACAAATTTTCTCAAAACTCACAAGTTAACTACCCTGTGTGGACCTTACTCTCTGGTGACTTTTAACTCCTAAATTTTCTGTTTCTTCCTCCCCCAGCTGGCTTTGTCTTGACCCACATTGATGTACTTTTTATTGCCTTTACTTATATCTCTGGATTTCCAAATCTATATTCACCCAAACTCTCCTCCCATCTGCTAGTTTAAAGCTATAATCTCTATCTAACTATATTTGCTGGTGCACTCTTATGTTTGTATGCTTTGCCTCCTCCTGGCACATGCTGGTTGCTATTTCCCATTACGTGGTCTACACTATTTTCTTGTTTCTTCTCTCTAATGTTCTAAATCTCCCCTTGTGTGGTTCACCCCACCAAATGTTTAGTCCAAAGTCCTCTCTACAGTCCTGCTTTTCTGACTTACTCGGGCACTGGTCTCAACATAGTTAAGGTAAAGACACAGTTCCTTTTATCCCCAGCACTGTTATGAGTGCCCTGTGAATTAAAGGCCATTTCTCTATTCACTACTCTATCAGCCACATATTTAAACAGAAGTGTAGGGAATGCCAGGCAGCAATCTATAGAAATAGAAAGAGGATTGACATTTCAGACTATGATCCTTTCAATAATGGTAGATGGATGCTTTGGAAAACTTAACTGGACTGGAAACATTTTATACAGACAACAAGCAAAGCTAATGTCATTTACAAAATACCTTGCAAGAACTGTAACAAGCACTACATTGAACAAACGGGCAGAAAACTAGCCACCAGGATACATGAACATCAACTAGCCATAAAAAGACATGACTCACTCTCACTAGGACCCTTACATATGGATGAGAAACAGAGAGAGCTAATATATTTACAATAGTATTTGTAATAAGTATGAAGTCTCAGTGGAAAGTTTCGGCTGTCAAACTGGATAGTGAGAAACGTGCACCACAGTACGTATACAAGCCAACAGCTCTCAGCCATGCTAAAGTTGGCTTTAGCAGTTGGATATTACATTCTTATTCCAAGAGACTACTTAGAATCATAGAGATATACAGCATGGAAACAGACCCTTCGGTCCAACCCATCCATACCGACCAGATATCCCAACCCAATCTAGTCCTACCTGCCAGCACCAATCAATCTTTACTGAGTGGAGATTGAGTTTTTCATTTTAAACAGATGACTAGATCAGATCAAGCTACAAAACCTATATTGAAGAATGCATCATTTTGGTTGTTAATATCCCTACAAAAAAAATTACCCCAAGTGTTGGCCTTCTAAAAGATCCTCTCTCTAATTTTTACAGTCTTTTTATTTATATGTGTGTTTCATTGTTTAATCAAGACATTTCCTAAACCAGGAGAGAAAGCAGGAGTTTAGCAATTACTGGCAGCTTCATCACAATCCAATTCCTTAAGGGATAGCAAGCTGTTAGAGTTCAGCTGCCTGAAATCTCAGAAGAAATGTTGAGAATTAATCCATCCCTTTAGAAAAAAATACAGCACACAAGCTTAATGCCAAATTAAGGTAATCTTTATATGGGAATCATTTGAAAAATTGAGCATCTGAGAGGAATTACTGTTTTCATTGATTTCAAGAATAGGTCATTGAGTCTTATCGCAGCTTTTTTAGTTGGAATCAATAGGTATCGAGCTATCCGAAAGACAGAGGCTTAAGCTGCAAAGTTTGAGGTTTGATTTAAAATCAGTCTGGTGTGTGGGAGAGGTTATAATTGACCGAGTTCACTTAATGGCATGTGGCTGTACCATTCCCATCCAGACGCATCTTATCTTCACCTATTTTATAGCTGATTACACTCTGGCTTCAAGCACTTTGTGGCCTAATTTAAAGCTTGAAGTCATGACGTAATGATGTTGTTGGTTCTTTAATGCAATGTGAACAAAATTTTGAAGGGCCTAGTGAAGTGTGGGGGCAGGCACAGATAGTGTCAAACCCACCAGCAGGCAGGAATGCCACTAGAAAATATTAAGTAAAAGCAAATTACTGCATATGCTGGAATCTGTACTGAAAACAAATTCTGGAGATCACAGTGAATCAGACAGCATCCACAGAAAGAAAATAAGCTAACACTTTGAGTCTAGATGACTCTTCATCAGAGCTGATGAAACGCTTGCCCGCTCTCCATGGATGCTTTCAGTTTCGCTGTGATCTCCAGCATTTGTTGTTTTCACCAAAATAGTAAAGGAATGCTGCCATCCAGGAGAAAACATTTCAGAGGGGGTTGTGCAGAACTGGCAGGAGGACTCCTTTGCAATATAGAGAAATCCTTGGACCTCCTCTGCCCCATTGCTACCTTCCTCAGTTTAATTTGTATTTAACCTCCCCATGACCCTGAGCCAGGTATCTTATACTGGGGCAGACAAGAATGAAACCTTAGGTCCCCTATAATGGTAGTGTCCAGCCTCAATTATGGTTTCTGCCAGCCGGCTTTGATATAATTTCCCCTGGCCTCAGCAGTTATGTGAAACAATGTGGGCAGATTTCAAACAGGATTACGAGGTCTGACAGATAAAATTCAGAATGCCTCATGTGCTTTCATAATTTTGTGTGCATCTTCCAGTTTTGCAACCCCTGCACACCGTACCCAGTCCTCCACATTATACCAATCCCATCTTGCATTGAAATCAGGTCTTGCTTTCCGTACTTAACAGAGCTTCTTGAGAAAACACGGGCCATACTACAGGCATGCAGTTATAATGATACAAGATATTTGAACCGTAAGAACCAAAGTACAACAGTAATAAAAATGCACTGCTACAATTATTAAACTTAAAACATCTGTTAGATTACTGCTGACACCTTTTCAAAATTACCATCTCATTTGCACTTTTGCTTATTTAATTTTTGCCTTTTAGCTGCTGAATTATTTATTAATCAGTATCTTCAGGGTAAAATACAACTAGTGCTTAATTAGAGCAGCTGAACACACGTTTCATTCTGGCTGTCTTATGCTGCGATTTGTGTGTGTGTGTGTGTGGAAAATCGGGGTTGCTGTTAGCATTAGCCTGTCTCATTCATATATGAGATAAGGAAGAAGGAAACAGTAAAACGCAAGTCTGTGCACAGGAAGCATTAGCTATACCTAAGTAAAAGAGTCAGCTGAGATAGCTGCTGGCTTCAGCATACGAGTGCCATTATGATGAATGTTTACAGCACTTCAACTAGAGCCAATTATCCTTTTTGTGGGAGGCCTGATGATTTGCTCACGTTGGTAGCTTGTACAAAGCAACAGTGCATTCAGAAATGGAGTAGCTGAGGAAAATGTCTATGAGCAGAAATTTTCCTTGGACAGGTAAGAAGAGCATTTTCCTTGTTTTTATTTTTCCTCTTTCTTTTACAGAGTTGTACGGGGAAATCACAAGTAACAAAGGGACATCTCTACTGTATTAGCCCTGGAGTTATTGTGACTGTTGGTGACAAAAGATAAATGCATTGACAATTGTCATCCCACATGAATTAATTTTGGAAACCTTTCAGAGAGAAAGGCGTGCATGAGCTTAAGATTATTTATAGTTTGAAAATTCTAGGTCAAATTTCAATATTGTTGAATAAATCATTACAATTGATCAGCATATTTTCAGAACTATTAAAGAAATAGTGCGAACTAATATTTCTGCATATGTTCAGTTACATTTATATAGTTGCATTCAGATTTTATGTTAAAAACTGAAGTTCTGCATTTACTTTTGAGTACCCAGATTATATCTGAAGTTGCCAACAGATGAGTTCATTCATTTCAAAATTTCATCCAAGCTATTTCATTTGTTCGGTAAACAATAAAAATGGAGAGAATAAATTCAATAAAATACAGATTTTAATTTGTGAACCTGTGATATCTGATAATTAATTTTATATATCTATATTCATGTAGGGATTTTAACTAAAGAACCTGCTATACTACACATGAAGAAGACTTGACTAAATGTTTAATATGCAATGCAATTTCATTCAAAACTCTGCTTAAAAACAAATTAATGTAAATCAGTTCATCTGCGGATTACATTGAATGAACTGTGTTCTTTTCCATTAGTTATACTTTTTCAATGAAACTATGCAGTTATTTTAAAAAGAATGGTTCTCTTGGAATATTTCCAAGATTCAGTACCTTACAGTTGACCTACATATTACATTGTTATCAAGTGTCTCTTCAACATGCTGCTGCCTCAGTATTGTTATGATGTTGTTTTCAAATAAATTAATTCTTAAAGGGTACTTGTATAATCAAATAATATCTCACAAAATGTATGGCTGTCATTCCTTCTTGTGGAGATCAGTGAGAAATTACAGCACGAGAAAGCTAAAGTGAAAAAGAAAGGCGCAGTTAAAAATATTTGGCTTTGGACAGACTGCTGGGGGAAAGAATGTTATTATATGATGAAAAAAATTCAATACCAAAGAGGTTAATGTAAGCAAATATTATAGAGAGCAGGTGATGCTTCGTATATTTCACCTTTGAAGAACCAGTTATAGCAGGCCCCAAAGGGAACACACACACTTTGAGTCTGGATGACCCGAACCGATTGTGAATCTCTAGGGTCTATATATGAAGGGCTGCCCCGAGTCAGTTCATGCACGAGGAGGTATTAAATTACCTGTCCAACCCATGCACTGACTCTTGATTAATAGCTGAAATCTGCAGGAGATTCGCTTCAGCCGTTTACACTTGCCTGCCTTGAATCTTCAACACACATAATACCAGACAAAACCAGCAGAGAAGGGTGAGTGCTTTTGCTGCAGGTCACAGTTTAATTTTTTTCTCTTGAGATCATCTACACATGTGATACTGAATGACAGTGAAGCACCTAATTACAAATTTTCAACAGAATATAGACAAGAGATCAGATTGTTCGTTTTAAGTTCTGTTTTATTCTATTAATAGTATTGTCCCGTGGGGGTATTTTTGTTGACCAGTCCATGGTCTTGCACGAGAGATGATGCCAGCAGCTCATCTGATACCTGACTGCTCCTTGGAGGCACTAAAAATATATGTCAGGAGGTAAAAACTCCAGTATTATTTTTAGGCATTTCAGTGTGCAGATGAAAGGAATGTACTGCATTGTATTCGGATCAGCTTGATATTTTAATAAAACAAGATAACAAGAACGTAATTTCCTTTCCATAATAAGCACTGATACAAAATGCACTGTCTATTTTAAAGACATAACATAATTAACATCCATAAGCACACCAATTTGGTTAACTTGTTTTGAGAAACCAGAGGAGGTATGTAACTGGGCAATAGGAATAAAGCAAAAGTACCTTTTTGCATCTCATCATTCTATACATGCAGCTGAGAAATGGAGAGTGATCTTTGTTGCCTTCATATTACAACTAACTATGATGAATATTTCAGAAAGGATGTGAAGGATTTACTTCATTTTTGGCATTCACAAAGTACTGGGGTGGTACGGTGGCTCAGTGTTTAGCATTGCTACCTCACAGCACCAGGGATCTGGGTGCGATTCCAGGCTTGGGTGACTGTCTGTGTGGAGTTTGCACATTCTCCCCGTGAATGTGCAGTTTCCTCCCATGGTCCAAAAAGATGTGCAGGTCAAGTGAATTGGCCATGCTAAATTGTCCATAGTGTTAGGTGCATTAGTCAGGGGTAGACATAGGACAGGGGAATGAGTCTGGGTAGGTTACTCTTCCGAGGGCTGGTGTGGATTTGTTGGGCCGAAGGGCCTGTTTCTATACTGTAGGGCATTTAATATAAAAACGAGAGAGAACAGGATTAATGAATTGTACTTTTTTTAGTTACATGTCAGCTTTATCAGTTTTATTGGAGGGTTTGTCGCTACAAAGCCTTGTGCGATTTCTCACAGCATGTTACCAAACACACCTCATTAACTTCCCAATGCTCCCCAATGATGCCTCTCTTGCCCAATACTAGCCGTGTCTCACCATGTGCCATTCCTGGAACAATGTGCCGCTCAGTGGATAAATGGCAACCCTGGTGTCCATATCATTATTCAAAGGCCACTGTGCATCTGGACAAATCGGCGTTGACCCTCATTAGTGATGCAATTGCACAGCGGCTAAAAGTTGACACTGCTCACAGTATGTAACCTGATGCTCCCTTTCACATAAAACCCCATTGTCTCAACCTTACACACTGTTCAAATACCAGGCCCCACAGTTGGCTTGTTCTGAGCTACATTCCATCTAATCACCTTCTAGAAACACTCCAGGTCATTGCTACTCTGTCCTTAGTGCCAGCGTAGACCTACACCTTGGTATTGTCCACTTAGGGAAAGTCATAAGCAGCCAAGCAGTCAGATCATTCCAGCCAGCAAAACCAAACACAAATTAAATGAATAGAGGCTGTGCAATGCAAACTGAATACAGAGGAACCTCGACTATTTGGCATTCAATCATCTGAATATCAGATTATCTGGCAAGATTGCAAGGTCCCGATGCTCGGCTAAACGATGTTATCCCGCATTTGATTATCCGAAATTTGATTAAGAGAACGAAATACTCCCTGCCCGTGTCCTTCAGATAATCAAAATTCCTCTGTACCGGTATGATGGACAACAAATATCCTACCTTCCAAGATGGCTGGCTGCACCCAGCTGTCATCTACTGGAAGAGAGTGTCAATCTGGTCCAGTCTGACTTATGGTACCCGACACAGTTGAACTCCGTTGTGCACAAGAAGAGGATTCACCTCCCTTGTGTGCCTCTCCCCTGCCTCCTCAAAAGACTGCTGCCATTCTCCCAGTTGTTCAGCATCTATTGTGTCATCTAGTTGCCGCATATACTATCTGCAGTAAATCAGGGGCACCAACCTGTCTGGTCCAAACAGCGAAACCACATCTTTATCAGCACTATTGTCTGCTCCACCATGGCCCCAGTTGCACCATGTATGCCAACTTAGTGAAGGTGTCATACCAGCTTAAACCAAAAATGGAGTGCCTGCTATGCTCCAACATCTTTCCTAGCCCAGACTCATGTCAATCATTCAACTGTTCATTGAATTGAGTAGAGCCCAGCATCATACTTACATGACAGTAATTAATCAATATTCTCTACCTCCCACAGTATCCTTGAAAATTTCAAGGTTATGGGTTGCTTTTTGCCAGCATATGCTTCTTTTTAACTCATTGCTGCTAAACTTTGCAATGTTTGTCAACGTTCATTTTACAAGCAAACCAATTGGAAATGAACTGTAGCTGGAGTTTGCAAATGTATTTTCATGTATTTTCATCTTCAATGTCCCACTGTCCAACAAGTGTGAATCCTGCACTTTTGTGCAGGATACTAACTCTACCAAGCCATATTTCTGTTGTACTTAGCATCGAGACAGCGACAAGAATAGCAGCTCATGGTGGACACTGTCAGCACTTCGCTCGGCATAATTGTTAAGTACGTGTCCAAAGCCTCCATGTCCCCTATTATGTTGCACGACTTTGGCAGCTTAACTAAACCCTCAATTAACACTGAACTTTGCGTCCCTTGTTCTCCCTATTCTCCAAGTCCTAAAATTACCCTTAAATGATGCCTAGCCTGTTCCTCTATCCTCCTCCTGTGGAGGACACAGTGGTTTCTGTCACTAACCACCCACCAGTAGCCTATCATACCTTCTGATAGTTAAACCATCAAAGTCCCTCCATCCAAGTCCTAGTCCACACCTCAAAATATACCTCTGCTTTCCCCTCACCTCAGACTTGACTGCCCCACACCCTTGCCAGCTTCTTCACAGGCAAAGATCATGAAAATATTTGGCACTGTGGTAGTGGGCATGACCTTTGGTGATAAGAAAAACAATTCTTGATCAGTAAGCTCTTGAGCAGTTGGGGAAAGGGTTTGGAAGGCTCTGGAACACCTCTAATTGACCTTGTCTTTTATCAGCAGTGTTATGTCTGTTTCAAACTTGCAGTTTGCTTTCCTGGTTGCATAGCAGATGTTTCTATCAAAGGTCTCCTGTTCCTACACCAATTGATTAATGTCACTCAGAGAGAGCTGTACTTTCAACTGGCTGCTGGAATGTGTGCATCACTTACCCAAGCAGATTCACCATAAGGCACTGCCTTTGGCATTCTGGAATCATCCAAGTTTAGCACATATTCTGCCCAGCACAATTAGCATTGCAAGATATATAACATTGGACTGCTTAGCTTGATTGAAAGATTCATTCTATGCACAGCAGTGCCTCATAAACCTTTGCAGAATTACCGCCCAAATTAGCTTTAGAAAACCTGCATCTAATCCATATAAATTTAAATTATTTTAGAATGCATTTTCTTGAAACTGCAAAAAGACAACATGGACTGAATCAGTCCATTTGCAAATGTTGCATGATACAGAAAAAAATAGTTTTGAGTTGACAATGGCAAGTAACATGTGCACTGCACAGGTGTCAGACAATGATTATCTCTATCAAGAGAGAATCACATCATTATCCCTTGACATCCCCTCTATCAACATCCTGGGGGTTATTGATCAGCAACTGAATTGGACTTATCATACAAGTACTGTGGCTACAAAAGTAGAGGCTACAGTATATTACTCATCCCCTGACATCACAAAGCCTGTCCATCATCTAAAAGGCACAAATCAGGAGTGCAATGGAATACTCCACACTTGCCTGGATGAGTTCAGCTCCAACATCACTCAAGAAGCTTGACACCATCAAGGACAAAGCAGTGCATTTAATTGGCAACACATCTGCAAGCATTCAGTCCCTCTATCACTGATACTCAATAGTAGCAAAGTATACAATTCTATAAGTTGCACTGCAGAAATTCACAAGATTCCTTAGACAAACCCACAACGACTGTCATCTCGAAGGACAAGAACAGCAGATAAATGAATCAACACCACATCTAAGTTTTCCTATAAGCCACTCACCATCCTGACTGTTGTTTCAATGTTGCTGGGCCAAAATCCTTAAACTCCCATCCAAACAAAATAGTAGCTCTTCCTACAGCAATTAAACTGTATTTCTCCTACCTTTTTAAGAACAATTACATTCAGACAATAAATACTGGCTCAGATAGTGACACCCGTATCTCATGAGTAGACAAAAAAAAAGGCAGATTCGCATCATGCTATTGGCAGGTGCAGGCTACCCCAGATTCCAGAACATTGTTTTTCAGTTTTATCCATTTATATAATGAGGGCATTTTTCTTTTGTTTAAAAGGGACCTGACTGACAACTTTTTCACACAGAAGGTGGGCGGCACGGTGACACAGTGGTTAGCACGGATGCCTCACAGCGCCAGAGACCCGGGTTCAATTCCCACCTCATGCAACTGACTGTGTGGAGTTTGCACGTTCTCCCCGTGTCTGCGTGGGTTTCCTCCGGGTGCTCCGGTTTCCTCCCACAGTCCAAAAATGTGCAGGTCAGGTGAATTGGCCATGCTAAACTGCCTGTAGTGTTAGGTGTGGGGGAATGGGTCTGGGTGGGTATGCTCCATTCTGTCGGTGTGGATTTGTTGGATCGAAGGGCCTGTTTCCATGCTGTAAGTAATCCAATCAAATCTTAACCCACTATGAAAGGTGGTGCATATCTGGAACAAGATGACAATGGAAGTGCTACACATGGGTACACTTACAACATTTAAAAGATATTTGGACAGGTACATGCATAGGAAAGGTTTAGAACGACATGGGTCAAACTCAGCCAAATGGGACTAGATCAGTTTAGAAAACCTGATCACCTTGGACAAGTTGGGCTGTTTCCATGACTCTATTTCTCTATCTGGTGTGGCAGGTAGTATTTGGGGTATGTACTTCCTTCATCAAATAGTCTGTTAGGAGCTTAGCATTTTGGTAGCCAGCTCTATCTTCACTATAATCGTGAGCCAATGTTAGTTGAGTTCCCTGTCGGCATCTCTCAGTTGGGATGGGAGGAATCTGAATTGTTAATCAATAAGTAATTGGAAAAAAACAGCACTTAGAAACCACAGGGCTAATTTCAAATGGTCTCTGATTGACCACTGTAGTCTGGAATAGCAAACAGTATGATGTCGATCAAGTCCCAGGTACTCTCTAATGCAGCGATGAATGTTCTTCAGTCTCATGTCAACAATATGGAAAAGGTATTCTTCCCTTTGATTGGTGATAGAAGCCCATTCAAGTTTCTAAAGCAGAGAAATGGCAGACTGTCTCAGTACCACAAGTATAATTCTTAGGAAGTGGCTGCAATGCAGAAGAAAATGTATTACCTCACCAAGACTGCCATGATAAGGCTCCCATTGGCCTCTTGCTTATTTTCTACATTGCAGTACTCCAATCTAGTTATATAAGTGACCTCTCCTGCCTCGAATCATCAATGAATCGCTGAATGAAACTTGCAAATACCTATGGACACCCGACACCTCATCCCCAAACCGAGCCCAAATACACACCATACACCTCTCCACAAATCCTCAAAAGTTCTTGACCCAACATCTTCACCTAACTTCACCTGCAACACCCACTGGACCCAACACCTCTCTCACTACCCCAGCAGTTCTTTCTATCTCAACTTCACATTCTTCTCCTCCTCTCAGTTTAGACCATCTTACCACATTTCTTTTTGTACACGCTACTGACCTCACAACTCTTTCTCCATTATGACCACATTTGCTCCATCTTTTCACCATTTACACTACATCAAATTGCCTTGAAGAGAATCTTCAACAAGACACACTTTCAGTCTTCTAGCCAGAGGGGCTAGAGAAGACAGGAGAAAGGAGAAGACAGGAAAAGGGCAATCTCTTTCCTCTGTACAGGTAAAAACACAAATGGAAAAAACTGCCATCAATAACAGTGGCGAAGAAAAAATTGTCAATGGAAGATATAATAAGGCTTGAAGCCACATATAATTAAGAATTTTGTTATTTTCTCATTCTTCTTTGTTATGTTTTAACTCACAAAGACAGAAACTCAAGTGAACAAACTGGTAATGTATTGAATGGTCATTCAATAGCTGCTGGCTACCCTAACAGTATATGTTAACCTTTGTCCCTTTCCCCTTATTCATGGTGCTTTAAATGCTGTAGACCTTGTTGTATAGGTTGGAATGGTGAATCTTTTGAAAAACCATTATGGTTTGCTTTCACTGTTGCAACACACCATGTCGTGGAAATAATGGATTATAGGGTCTGTGTTAAGAGGTTCAGTGTACACAAGTGAATGCAGGCATAAAGGATGGTTCAGGACCCATTAATATTAGTACTGAGGAAGGCTCATTCTAGATCATGCAGGATTTGGGCTCAACCATCTTTTGTGTACTTTGTTCAATATAATTTAAGTTTTAGGCAAACAGCATTTTTTTTGTGTTATGACCAGATGAAAAGGCACTCTAGCTTGTTTCTTCTTACAACCTTCTCTCAGTCAGTTGCAGCAAATATATTTTTTTATTTTCACTTTTCAGCACGTAGCTATCATAAGTATATATTTGATCATGTTAACTTGGTTGATTATGTGATATAAATAAACCAAGTTAACAAGATCAAAACATGAAGTCGAGCCGATTCCAAGGTATTCTTGAATCTTATTATCTAAAAAATAAATTAAAATGTGATAACATACAAAGGACACAAGTAAACAGCTTAAAATGAAGGTTGTAGTTTTGAGTTCCTGTGGTGCAGTGGTAGTATCCCTACTTGTGGGCCAGAAGGACTGGTTTCTATACCCAACTGCTCGAAAGGATCTAAATGGATTTTTAAAAAAACCTATAAAGAAACTTGGAATGGAGAAGGGGTACCTCGTATGTAAATAAAGGCAGTTGTGAAAGTGAGATCTCAGTCTAATTGCCGAGTTAGTGTTCTATTTCATCAGGAATGGGGAAACTTGGTGTCTCAATCAATTGAAGTTTTTCGAAGTTTTTTTTCTCCAGTGTTGGTTTACTAAGATTGAGAAAGAAACAGAATCTTTATGCATCCTTGCTCTGTTAAGCCCATGTTTCAACTTTCCTATTATTGTTCAAGGCAAGCTACTGAACTCGGGTTTGTTTGTATATTCCCAGTCTAGGTCCATTGTATTCTTCAGATATTGAAGATAAGCAGTTACCTGTGGAGAGTTTAATTTGGAAAAGACAATGGACCCAAATTGGGAGTATACAAATGAACCATATTTCAGTAATTTTGCAAGTGTGAGTAAAGCAAGAGATGTAACTTTCTTGACAGTGCTTTTGATTAAAATAGTAATGCCAAGACAGCTGCTTTAGGTATCTTCCATGCAGATTGTTTGAGCTGGTCATGTGATCACAGCAGCCATTTTATTTGGTAGAGTTTTTAAAAATATATTACTAGTCCGTGAACAGCCATGTATTGAAGTCAAATGATGAAAGTTGAATATTGATCATCCATTTTCACTACAATCATAACATTAGGACTACAAAACTAAGTAGTAATTGTCTTGCAATTATATTCCTGTAACATTGCAGGAATAATATCAATACTGAATAACATTCCTATCAGAATATCAAATATTGCTGAATAAAGTTTTAAAAGTCACAACTTGCCAAAATCCATTGGTTGAAAGACAGTTTGCAGGTTTTGAATTTGAGTGCGAACGAAGCTACTGGATCCTAGTTCATATAACATAATGTGGGAAATCTGGATGCTCATCAGCATGACCTGCTCTTGGGAAGAATGTAGCAGGAGCTCATTACTTCTATACTTATTTCAAATTTGTGCTAGAGATGTGAGTGTCACTGTCTCAGCCAGTATTTATTGTCTGTCCCTAATTGCCTTTGAGGAAATGGTGATGAACTGCCTTTTTGAAACATTACGATCTTAGTGATGTATGGACACCCACATTCCTCTTGCAGAAGGAAGTCCCAGGATTTTGACCCAGTGTTAGAAAAGGAATGGCGGTATATTACCGAGTCAGGATGGTGCTTGTCTTGGATGGGACATTTAAGACGATGATGTTCCTATTCATCTGCTTCCTTCAGCCTTCCATGGTGAAGAGGTCGTGGGTTTGGAAGTTCTGTTTAAGAAGCTTTGTTCAGTTCTTGGCAGTGCACTTTGTGGATGGTACATACTACTGCTACTGAGTGCCAGTGCCAGAGGGAGAGAATGTTGAAGTTCATGGGTAGGAGTCAATCAAGGATAGTTTCAAGTTTCTTGAGTGTTGTTGGAGCTGCAGCCATACTGCCAATTTGATAATATCTCATCATATACTTGACTTTGCCTTGCAGACGGTAGATATTCTCTGGGAAATCATAAGGTGAGATCTTTGCAACAGAGTTCCTAGCCTCTGAACTAGTCTAATTTAGCTTCTGATCAGTTGTAACCCTTAGGATGTTGATAGTGGAACATTCAGTGAAGCTTATAAAATTAATTATCAAGGAGCTGTGATTAGATTTTATTGAATCGTAAATAGCTACTTCCTGCTACTTGTGTGGCATGAATGCTTCTTCCCACTTAGAAGTCCAAGCCTAAATGATGTCCAGGTGTTGTTGCATTTGGACTTGGATTGCTTAGTCTCTGAGGATACTGCAGAAAGGGGTGAACATTGTGTAATTCAAAGTAATTTTTAAAATTTATTTGTGGGACTTGGGCATCACTGACTGGCCAGCATTGATAGCCCATCCTTGTTTGCCCTTGAGAAGGTGATGGTGAGCTGCCTTCTTGAATCACTGCAGTCCACCACTTGCTGTGGGTTGACCCACAATGCTGGGAGGGAGGGAATTCCAAGATTTTGACCTAACGACTGTGAAGGAATGGCGGTATATTTCCCATTCAAGGTGGTGAGTGGCTTGGAGGGAACTTGCAGGTGATGGTCTTCCCAAGTACCTGCTGCTTGTGTCCTTCTAGGTGTAAGTAGGGTTTGGAAGGTGCTGTCTAAGGATCTTTGGTGATTCTGCAATGCACCTTGTAGATAATACACACTGCTGCTAATGAGCACCAGTGTTGGTGGGATTGAATGTTTGTAGATGTGGTGCCAATCAAGCGGGTTGCTTTGTTCTGGATGATGTAAAACTTCTTGAGAGTTGTTGGAGCTGCACCCATCCAGGCAAGTGGAGAGTATACCATCACATTCCTGGCTTGTGCCTTGTAGATGATGGATAGACTTTGGGGTATTAGGAGGTGAGTTACTTGCTGCAGTATCGCTAGTCTCTGACCTGCTCTTGTAGCCATTGTGTTTTATGGTGAGTCCAGTTGAATTTCTGGTCAATGCTAACCCCAAAGATGTTGACAGTTGGGGAATCATTGATGGTAATACCATTGAATGTCAAAGGGTGGTGGTTAGAGTGTGTCTTATTGATGATGATTTGGAGATACTGGTGTTGGACTGGGGTGTACAAAGTTAAAAATCACACAACACCAGGTTATAGTCCAACAGGTTTAATTGGAAGCACACTAGCTTTCGGAATGACGCGGTGTTGTGTGATTTTTAACTTTATTGATGATGGTCATTGTCTGGCATTTATGTGGCATGAATGTTACTTGCCATTTGTCAGCCCAAGCCCAAGATATTGTCCAGATCTTGTTGCATTTGGGCACAGACTGCTTCAGTATCTGAGGAGTCGCAAATGGTGCTGAACACTGTGCAATCATCAGCGAACATCCCCACTACTGATCTTATGACAGAAGGAAGGTCATTGATGAAGCAGCTGAAGATTGTTAGGCCGAGGACACTACCCTGAGGAACTCCTGCAGAGATGTCCTGGAGCTGAGATGACTGACCCTCCACAACCACAACCAGCTTCCTTTGTGCCAGGTATGACTAACCAGTGGGGTGTTTGCCCCCTGAAACCCATTGATTCCAGTTTTGTCAGGGCTCCTTGATGCCATACTCAGTCAAGTGTGGCCTTGATGTCAAGGGTTGTCACTCTCAGGTCCCCTCTGGAATTCAGCTCTTTTGTCCATGTTTGAACATGGCTGTAATGAGACCAGGAGCTGAGTGATCCTGGTGAAACTCAAGCTGGGCATCACTGAGCAGGTTGTTGCTGAGTAGATGCTGCTTGATAGCACTGTTGATGACCCCTTCCATCACTTTACTGATGATGGAGAGTAGACAGATTGGGCAATAATTGCCTGATTGGATTTGTCCTGCTTTTTGTGTACAGGACATAGCTGGGCAATGTTCCATACTGTCAGGTGGATGCCAGTATTGCAACTGTACTAGAAGAGTTTGGCTAGGGGAGTGGCAAGTTCCAGAACACACATCTTCATTACTATTGCTGGAATATTATCAGTGCCCATTGCCATTGGAGTATCCAGTGCCTCCATCTGTTTTTTGATATCACGTGGAGTGAATCAAATTGGCTGGAGACTGGTATCTGTGATGCTGGAGACCACTGGAGAAGCCCGAGATGGATCATTCACTCAGCACTTCTGACTGAAAGTACCCTCACTTTTAACCTTATGTTGGAAGGAAAGTCAATGATGAAGCATCTGAAGATGGTTGGACTTAAGATATTATTCTGAGGAACTCTTGCAGAGAAGTTCTGGAGCTGAGATAATTGAGTTCCAACAATCATCTTCCTTTGTATCAGGTATGACTTCAACCATTGAAGAGCTTGCCTTCCAACTCCCATTGATGTCAATTTTGCCAGTGATCCTTGGTGCTACACTTGATCAAATGCCACCTTGATATCAAGACTAGTCACTCTCATCTCCCCTCTTGAATTCAGTTTTCTTGTTGTCCACATTTGGACCTAAGCTACACTGAGATCAGGAGCTGAGTGGGCCTGATGGAATCCACACTCATGAACCATAAGCAGATTAGTGTTGAGTAAGTGTCACATGACAAAACTACCAATAACACCTTCAATTATTTTGTTGATCATTGACTGATGGAACAGTAACTGGACAGATTTGGAATTGTCCTGCTTTTGTTTTTGTGGACAGAATATACCTTGGAAATTTTCCACATGGATGCGTAGGTGTTAATATTGTAACTAGACTGAAACAGCTTGGTTAGGATGTGGCATGTTCTGAAACGCAAGTTTTCTGAATTATTTACCAAATTTTTCCAAGGCCTGTAACCTTTGGAGTATTCAGTGTCTCCCACTGTTACTTGATATATGTCAAGTGAATCAAATTACCTGAAGAATTCAAATTGCTTGGAAATCAAGGTCTACCCATGAATAGTAATGACCCTTCATGCTTGCTGTCCAAGCACAGATTAAAGAAAAGTCCTATTTATTGACTAAAATTATGTAAGAACATACTATGGAGACCATAAGACAACAGGAGCAGAAATTAGGTCATTCAGCCCATCAATTCTGCTTCATCATTTGATCATGGCTGACAGATTTCTCCACCCCATTTTCCCACTTTCTCCCCATAGCCTTTGATCCCCTTGACAATCAAGAACTTATTTATTTCTGCAAGATTATGTCAGGTGCATTGACCGATCAAAGAAACCTTGATGGTACAATTTCCAGCATCACGTTTGTTTAAATATCACTTAATTTCACACTGCAAAGAGGCTCCATTATGGTCGAAGCAGAAGTCAAATGATACCCTAAGGTGGAGCTGGATGTACCATTGAATCAGTAAAAAATCCTATAGATCCATCTATGCAACCAGGACAAAGCTTGTAGTAAGTGTTCACACATCGAAGGACTGAGATGGCCTTTTAGTACACGCAATCAAATAGTGCAAAACACCCTTCTCCCCTGAGTTATCCTTGGTACTACATCATATTCCGATTAATGTCTTCCTTTACTGAACTGTTACCTTATTCTGCACCATCAGAGAAAACAATACAGGTCAAATAAGGGACAACCCTGATTACTCATCTACTTTGTGTCATGTATAAATGATGTTAGTGTCCTTTCCCATTGTGTTCTCTTTGTTGCTGGAAGTGCTGACTCTTAATCTGTGATTTCTTCTAAGAAATTTCCAATGAAAGGAAGAAGTACACTTTACTGATTGCAGGGTTTCAGTGGGTCACGGATTTAAATGCTTTTATACCACTGTATGCTGGGTCTGAGTTATTCACACAATTACCTCTGCCATAATTAGTCCTGCCACTTTCACTTCAAACATCAATGAGGATGGGGGTGTGTTAAGCGGCATGGAGGGTTTTGGCCATGGCATTGTCTTGAGCGATACCGCACCAAACCACATCAACTACAGATAGGTATTGTCCAAACACTTCCCAGTCATCTGCCTGTGAGAAAGATAGTTATGAAACCCTAATGTCTCTGAGCAGTCTCACACAGGAAAGATTCTAAGTAGCTTGAGGGGCAACGGTCACTTGGGAAACAGTGCAGATGCCTCGAGAGGTAAAGTGTTCCAGAGTATTTTATGTGGGACTGTTGAAGTGTTATCAATTGTGACATGTTTGTCTTTGAGGATTTTAGATGCTAGTTATAGTCAGAATTAACAGTACTGGGAAGTAGCAACCTTTGAATTTGAAATCAAATAATATCATTTTATTTGAGTTAAAAAGGAAAAAATATTACAGACACCAACATTGCCCAGTAACCCTTTAGCTAATGCCATTTTAAGTTTCTCACATGCTCATTAAACATGTAGGATCCACACTGTGAAAACTGTCTAACTTGTCTTCAGCTTTGTAGGTATGTAATCTTATTTATCAGAATGACAGAAACTAGGGCTTTTTAAAAAAAATAGCTAGTTTATGAGGGAAACAGTGTACGGTGACCTGTGAAGTTGCATCATGCAGGGATTGATTTTGTCAAAAGCTTGCGAAGTTAAAGGTATGGAAATTAGAGTTATAGATTCATAGAGATGTACAGTATGGAAACAGACCCTTTGGCCCTACTTGTCCTTGCCGACCAGAAATCCGAAATTAATCTGGTCCCATTTGCCAGCATTTGGCCTATATCCCTCCAAACCCTTCCTATTTATATACCCACCCAGATGCATTATAAATGTTGTAATTGTGCCAGCCTCCACCACTTCCTCTGGCAGTTCGTTCCATACATGCACCAAACTCTGCATGAAAATGCTGTCCCTTAGATCCCCTGTAAATCTTTCCCCTCTCACCTTAAACCGATGTCGTCCAGTTTTGGACTCCTCTACCCTGCAGAAAAGACCATGACTACTCACTTTCTCCATCCCCTCATGATTTTGTAAACCTTCAGCTCCAATGCACCAGCCTCTCCCTCTAGCTCAAACCCTCCAACCCTGGCAGCATTCTTGTAAAGTGGACGACTGTGACACAAAGGCAGTCTGTATTACCTCATAAAGGTAATGCTGGCAAGATAGCATGTTCAAAAAGAGCTGCAAATTTTCTGAATGTGCAGTGGAGGTGCTTAGAAGTATGCAATGGGAGACTGTTGTATTATCCTTTGAGTGGATGTCCAATCAGATTTACCAACTATAATAGAGAGAGATGATCAAACATATCTATGTCAGTGATCAGAACAATGCAGCAAAAAATATGATTACCATTCCAAAGTAAGATTCTTTCACATGTCTTCCTCTCTACACAGACTGGCAAGGTTAATCATCGACCTCGCGACATTTCTCCTCCTCTCAGCTTGTCCTAATTAAAACAGAGTACTTCATTGTACTTCTGATTGCATTTAATACTTCTTAACATCCTCAGAATTGCCTCTGTGTCTTTGCTACATTTAAAGTTCTTCTCCCATCATATGTTATTTATTTGTTCACAGGATGTGGGTGTCACTGAATATGCGACCACTTATTGCCTTTCCTTCATTTCCCAGAAGGATAATTAAGAGTCAATCACATAGATGAAGTCTGGAATCACATGTAAGCTAGACCAGCTAAGGATGAATTTATTTAGAATATCCTTTCCTGAAGGGTATTAATGAACTAAATGGTTCTAACAACATTGGACATGGCTGCTGTTTGGCCAGTTTTATAAAATTGCATCCAAATTTCACCATTAGTCATTGTGAGGTTTGAACTCATGTCCCTAGAATATTAGCCTGCGGTTCTGGATTGCCAAGTCTCGTGACATAACCACTACTCCACCCCTTCCCAAATACCACAAGCTGCACTGCAGCTGCACACATTCAACAAGGCACAGATTCCTCTTACAGTACAAACTGAACACAATAGCACAGAGACTACAAGAACAAAAGCAATTCCTTCCTTGGTGTATATACTCATGCCAATGGAGAAGGCATAATGAGCATTAAAGATGGTGAGATTTGAGTTCTGCATGTCAACATAATGCATTGCTTTACCATTTGTCTATTTTGATTACACTTACTAATATGATACCATTTCCTTCTTTCGAGGTGTATCTATTGTTTCAAATCTTACCAACACATTATACCTTACTGAAGGCTCTCAAATGGACATACTACCCACTTTTTCTGCCCTCCAAGATGCTGCGATTGTAATATAGTTTACTTTCAAAACATATTTTGTATGTCCCTTAATATTTTGGCTTTTTGTTCTCTCATAGAAACAAAAAAAAACCTGCAGATGCTGGAATTCAATGCGGAGCAAGCCAGGCAACATCAGGAGGTGGAGAAGTCAGCGTTTCAGGTGTAATACTTCTTCAGGATTGGAGAAGAGTTACACCCGAAACATTGACTTCTCCACCTCCTGATGCTGCCTGGCTTGCTGTGTTCTTCCAGCCTCCTGCTTGTCTACCTTTGCTCTCTCATGGCCTATCTACTCTTTGGATTTTGACTGAAACAAGGTTACCCCTGAATACAACAATCGTTCCCCACCCCATTTCCTTCACCCTCTTCCAATCTACTATTTGAATTGCCCCAAAACATCTCTTCCTTCAATCTTCAGCCTCTCAAGGTGCCTTGGTTACCTTTCATAGTTAGCAATTTTGAAACAAATACACAAGTTAGAATTAAATTACCTTGTAATGTATAACTTGGTAATCTTTTTCATCATAAACTTGTCAAATAAATTTGTTAAAGGAACATTTAATTTCCCTTCTATGCTGATGTCTGTTATAAGTGTAACTGGAAAAGGTGCATAGAGAATTGTGGATATTAAGATTCAGAACTGTCATAAATACAGGAAGAGCTGACATTAATAGCCAACAACATACTTTTTGTTTTGGCTGAATAAAATCTAGGTCCACAGTCTCGATAAAGATGTAAACAGTAATTGAGAAAAGGAAAATCTGAATGTCAGCACTAGGACAATCCAAGCTTGATTTTTGAAAGTTAAACAATGACAGAAGGTAGAAACCACTGAGGAAGATGAAGAGTTTCACAGTTTGGGAAAAAAGAATTAGGAATAATCTGATGAGCCTCATTGTCATCATGGTGATGGCACTGACAGAAGGAAAGATGTACCGAGTGCCAGTTTGGCAGCTTAAACAGAACAGGAGAAGGAACTTATGAGGACCAACAATCATAGACGTGCAAACAAAATGGGGGAAGTTAAGATGGAGTCAGAACTTTGATGGAAAAGCAAATAGGGATTGCTGTTCAGGCGATAAAATTTTGTTGTATCCTTTTTGGAAGTGCAAGAGAAATGCTAGACAAATCTCACAGATTCCAGAGCAGGACTGAAATCCTGGATAAGTTTGAGCTTCATTACAGTTGCCATTTGGAAAAAAATGTGTGCTTGGGCATGCCAGGATAAACTCAGTTACTGGGAAATAGATTTGCCAACAGAGAAAACACATTTTATTGAAGGGCAGAGAAGCTAAGAAAGCTGGTAGTTACTCCATGTTCAACACAATAATGCTATCTGACTCAAAACATTTTGTGAATCATCCAGACTGGGTCTGGATGCCAATCAGCAGAATTCTATATTGAGTTTCATCCATCATGGTCCATGCCAGTGCTGCATATCTTCGTACGAGAGAAGATCTACACAGAACTGAATGACAACTTTACATCGAGCTTAAATACAGCAATTATGTCATAGCATCATCGAATTACAAAGGTCAATAGGAAGCTTTTTAGCACATTATGTCTGCTCTTTGCTGGAACTATGAAATTGAAATAACTCCACAGAGTGTGGTATCCTGTCACCAAGTCACCCTTTATTTACATGTGTAGAGTCCTTGACACTGATCCAGCTTTCTCAGAGCCAACTCTCAGAATGAACAGGATACTCTGTCATCCAGGGCTCCCTGATTGGACCAGATTAACAACCACAATCAGGGAGCTCATATTCTATGAGGTCCACCTGGCTGATCACATTACAAGGACTTCAATCTTCCAACTCTGCCTCTGATACAGCGATGTGTAACACATAGTAGCTCAACGTTTGCGCCCAGAGCATCTCAGAAGAAATTCAGCTTCCTCTGCTTAGTAATATGCTCAAATTCAGCGGGTTGTCATGTCTGATCCGAGGTCATAGGCAGAGTTGGAAGAACCTGACCCAGTGCTAAAACACATCAGGAGGACCTGAAAAAAAGGAACCAGCATATGTCCTTGGACTCAGAGGGGGATGAACGTAATGATCGTAATTAGGTCAGCTATGTGGATCTCATAGAATATGAGTTCCTTGATTGAGGCTGTTAATTTCATCCAATCAGAGAGGTCAATCTGACAGATATAAACAGGAGTGTCAAACATTATGTTGATATCTGTCAACCAGGGCTCCCTGATTGGACCAGATTAACAGCCCCAGTCAGGGAACTCATATTCCATGAGGTCTATCTGGCTGACCTTGGTACCAGCTCCAGTATTGACCCTGAAAATGTTTCCTTTTGAATATTTATCTACTTCCCCTTTGAAAGTTACTACTGATTCTGCCTCCACCGTCCACTTAGGTAGGGTATTCCTGATCACAAGAACTCAGTGAAGGCGATCTTTTCACTCTGCAAGAGATTTTATACTGTTTACGTCTATTAGACAGTTGAGTAAGTACCTCACATTTTTTTTAGTTTAACCCGTGCATTAACATTGACCTACATTTGCAGCTGATGCAAATTGACTGGTGATCGTATGAGCCTGTTTTACTATTTGGCACAATCTGCCATACGTTTGGTTCAATATTAACATCTCAAACGTATGCACAATGATTAAAGCTGAAGGAGCAGTCAACAAAACTACTCCAAAGCCTCTGCCAAAGTTCCCTGATTGATACACATTGAATAAAGCAGACACAAGCTAAAAAAATACTATTAAGAAAATGATAAAATATTCCATAAGACCATAAGACCATAAGACATAGGAGCGGAAGCAAGGCCATTCGGTCCATCGAGTCCACTCTGCCATTTAATCATGGCTGATGGGCATTTCAACTCCACTTACCCGCATTCTCCCTGTAGCCCTTAATTCCTCAAGACAACAAGAATCTATCAATTCATCAGTATTATCAAATGCACAGATGTTGGAATGCCAGGATGTTGACTTTTTTGGCATGGCTAGTATTTGTTGCACAGCACTGTTTAGCTTCTCTTAAATTGATTGGCCTGCAGTAAGAGTTAACCATGTGACTGCTATTCTGAAGTCACAAGTAGGCCAGACCAGGTATGGCTACCAGAATTTTTTCCTTAAAGGACATGAGTGAATGAGATGAGCTTTTGCAACAGTTGATGATAGTTTTACGACCAACATGACTGAGACCAGCCTTCAACCCCAACTGAATTTAAACTCAATTTCCATCAGCAGCTGTGGTGGGAATTTGAATGCATGTATCTGAAGGGTTAACCAGGCCTCTGCATTACTAGTCCAATGACATTATTACCTTGCCATTAACTCAGTCTCAGCATTCTTTCACCCAGTTGTTCCACCAGTCTTGGTCTTAGCTGGATGGAAAGGGAATAGGATAACAATCAAAGGCAAATTCATTTCTCCAGTCATGAGCTGCTTATCTGCACTGACAAGTTCACAGTTTCACAGAACTTTGGCAGAGGCTGTGGAGTAGTTTTGTTGGCTGCTCCATCAGCTATAATCATTGTGACTGTGATAGATTAACCATTTTCTATTGTTAGATTAATTCTGTTAAACAATGCTCGTTTGGAAAAAAACAACTCGGGAAGACAGAGAGTGAAAATATTGGGTTGCCAATAGTGACTTACTTTTACGATTAGACGGATCAAATAATCAAGTTGAAAAACACTTGGAAGGAACTTCGTAACAGACAGACTTTAATATTATATCCATAGATCACCCTGAGCTGATCGGCTCTGATCAAACCACTAGACTGATTTCAGAGGCTGTCTTTGACTTCCTGTGCTAGCATCCCCTCATTGAAGGATGTCTTCCTGGAATCGAATGAGAGGCATTGCACTTAGACATTGAAGCATAGTCATTTGTATGTCGCACATGCGGTGTGTTTGGCAAGTTCAAGGCTGACACCTGGTGCAGGTGTGAGATTGACAGAGCACGATGCCGCAGAGAAAGATACCCATCGCCTTGACTGATGACTGCTGACAAACATGATAAACTATCTGTCTTTGTGTCTGTGATAAACAGCAAGACAAGGCAAAAGTACTGTGAGTTTTCAAGATTTAGCTGAGGGGTCAGGGGTCAAAAATAGAAAGGCAAAGTCGCCAGGCTGTGAGCATCCAGGTATGCACAAAGTGAGTGATCATGAAGAGACCAAGCTAGCAGTTTGAAGATGCAGCCTGCACCGATCTGTCAGTTGGGTACCTGTCCCTGCATGCACAATGTGTTAGCAGTAACCTTTCAATGAGAAGTGCCACTGTGCTCTTAGGGTGTAATGTTTCAGGGCAGTAGGGTACTGTAAGTGGATCAGAGATGTGTCATGCTGATGCAGAGAGGCTGGTACATGGGTTGGGTGTCCAAGATGGAGGTCCACAGGGGTATGTGGTGAATTGGAGTCACCAGGTAAGTACTTTGACTTTTGCGACAAGAATTCTCAGCATTTAGATTCTTTTTTTTCTTTTTTTAAAATTAAACCCCCACACTACCTAACTGCAATAGTGCTTATTTCCCCTAGGACCCATGTGTGTGTGTTTAGGTGTGAGACACAGTGAAAGACAACAGGTGTACAAATCTTTATTCAATTTCCACCACCAGGAAGAAAGGAAACACCCAAGTGGCCAGTGACAAGCAGTGCCCTTCTCAGAGGGCAATGCTGCATGATCGAACAGTGAAGGGAGGACAAGGATTAAATCAAAATAGAGTTGGAGGGGGAAATAATGCACTCCAGTTCCTGTGGTACCCACCTTTCCCTGAAAATCTTGAAGGTGTTGATGGACACCATGTACTCCTTCTCCAGCTTTTAGTTTCTACTTGATGGGTGGGAGTGTGCAAAAAACTGCATATTAACTGAAGTATGATTAAGTAACAACTAGGGTTATAATGAGCTATAATTGCCATTGATAGGTTTACTAGAGAGAGAATCTCAACTCTATGGGCAGGACTTGTTTCGATGCGACCTTCCACTATTGACACTGAGAAGGACCTCACTTATTATCTCACCTGACTTTTCTAAAAGTATCACCACAGCTCATGTACAGGACCTGGGAAACTTCCATGCACTGTCTTAATTTTAAAAGTCTAGTGAATGGATACAATAGCAGAAACACATCATGGGAATTAATTTCACCTGGGAATATTGTTGATCTTGTGGACAAGGTCGTCTTCTCGAGTAGAAAAGATAACAGAAACAAGTACAATTTGTGTTTCAAATCTATTGAACTTTTACACTGACCGAGCTGATTTTGGAATCAGGTCTCAAAACCAATCCCTGGGGAACTCCACCACAAACCTTCTTCTAAACTATCCATTGACTATCACTCTCTGTTTCCTATCGCTCAGCCATTTTTGTATCCCTGTTGCTTTGTCTCTTTTATACATGACCTCTAACTTTCCTCATAAGTCTACTGTGTGGCACTGTATGAAACATATTCTGGAAATCGATCTATAAAACACATCAATAGCTTTATCTTCATCAATCTTTTCTGTTACCACTTCAAAAATCTCCACCAAGTTAGCTAATCATGATTTCCTTTTCGTAATCAATCTACTGTTTTTCATGTGATTCTTAATTCTATCCCAAGTAATTGTTTCTGACATTTCACCAACACCAATGTTGAAGATAAGAATTGTCATGCCCCACTGGGCAGCACGTTGGAAATCAAGCCCTGCTATTCTCAGAGATGTCCACTGGGTCCATTTTTGTTTGTCATTTATATAAATGATTTGGATAAGAACATAGAAGACAGGGTTCGTAAGTTTGCAGATGACACCAAGATTGGTGGGTATAGTGATCATTGAAGAAGGTTATCTAAGATTGCAAAGAGATCTTGATCAGTTGGGTGAATGGGCTGAAGAATGACAGATAGAGTTTAATTTGGATAAATGCAAGATACTACATTTGGTAAAACAAACAAAGACAAGACTTACACAATTAAAAGTAGGGCCTTGGGCAGTATTGTAGAACAGGGGGACCTGAGGGTTCAGGTACATAATTATTTGTGCTTGTGAGCACAGATGAGTTTCTGTACTTGCCAAGAATTACTATTTATTACAAACACTTAGATTCTAACTACAAGTAAATAGTCATAAACCATTGGCATATAATGCTACTAATTAGAACTGTAATCCTCTCCCCCTCTCCCCCTCCCTCACAGACAGACATAGAAAAAAAATATAGATGGAGGGGCACTAGGAAAACAGTTCAGTAATCTCCATTCATAAGTTCTGTTGAGCTGGTTCTTGTTGATCAACAGGGTTATTCTTAGCTTTTTTCTTCTGAATACTTGCACTGGCTTGCAAGAGGCACAGAGTGATTCATTCACTTATAACAGAGCTCTGATTTAACAATTAAAAGTCATGGCATATAACAACAGCTGAAGGAACAGTGGTTTTCTTCTGTGTTTTAAAGTGGCCTTTGACTACAGAGAATAGTGAGAGACATCTCTGAGCTGGTGAAGATCCAATCACTTCTCTGTTTCTAACTCCATGCTGTTCAGTTATCTAAAAACCAAACACATAGTTGGCAGACAAAAGTCATTAGCTGGTCACTGGTCCATAGACCAAACAACCTCTTGTTTTCAATGAAAGCTGTATCCGTAGAGAATCCCTCATCTCTAGCTCATCAGAGTCCTTAAAATTAGAACGTTTATTTTTCATTTCAATCCACAATTTTTAAGAAGGGCAAAAAAGACATGGTCTTAACAGAATGAGAAGAAAGGAATGAAGTAGAAGAAGTAACCCAGAGGGAAAACGCAATAAGCATACCAGTCATACTTGGAAATCTATGTACTGGTTGTAGTGGAGCTCCAATTTGCGAGTTACATGATAAGTTAGACCAGTATATGCTACTCACAAGTTTTACTGGTTTATCCTCCTGCCATTCAGTAGACAGAGAGTAACTGATAAGTAAGTGAGCAGTCAGTAACGGATTAACAAGACAGAGTTATGGCTGCTTTACAATTCAAAAATATTTTTCCAGTGTTAGAAGTCGAAGAACATAAGCAGCCTACAGGATATGGGTAGAACTTAATAAGCTGTGAGTCTAGTATATGTGACAAAAGATTCAGACATTTATATGAACATAGAACATAGAACATAGAACAATACAGCACAGAACAGGCCCTTCGGCCCACGATGTTGTGCTGAACTTCTAACCTAGATTAATCACCCATCCATGTACCTATCCAAATGCCGCTTAAAGGTCGCCAATGATTCTGACTCTACCACTCCCACGGGCAGCGCATTCCATGCCCCCACCACTCTCTGGGTAAAGAACCCACCCCTGACATCTCCCCTATACCTTCCACCCTTCACCTTAAATTTATGTCCCCTTGTAACACTCTGTTGTACCCGGGGAAAAGTTTCTGACTGTCTACTCTATCTATTCCTCTGATCATCTTATAAACCTCTATCAAGTCACCCACATCCTTCGCCGTTCCAACGAGAAAAGGCCGAGAACTCTCAACCTATCCTCGTACGACCTACTCTCCATTCCAGGCAACATCCTGGTAAATCTTCTCTGCACCCTCTCCAAAGCTTCCACATCTTTCCTAAAGTGAGGCGACCAGAACTGCACACAGTACTCCAACTGTGGCCTAACCAAAGTCCTGTACAGCTGCAACATCACTTCACGACTCTTGAATTCAATCCCTCTGCTAATGAACGATAATACTCCATAGGCCTTCTTACAAACTCTATCCACCTGAGTGGCAACCTTCAAAGATCTATGTACATAGACCCCAAGATCCCTCTGTTCCTCCACCTGACCAAGAACCCTACCATTAACCCTGTATTCCGCATTCTTATTTGTTCTTCCAAAATGGACAACCTCACACTTGGCAGGGTTGAACTCCATCTGCCACTCCTCAGCCCAGCTCTGCATCATATCTAAATCCCTCTGCAGCCGACAACAGCTCTCCTCACTGTCCACAACTCCACCTATCTTCGTATCATCTGCAAATTTACTGACCCTTCGACTCCCTCATCTAAGTCATTAATAAAAATTACAAACAGCAGAGGACCCAGAACTGATCCCTGCGGAACTCCACTTGTAACTGGGCTCCAGGCTGAATATTTACCATCTACCACCACTCTCTGCCTTCGACCGGTTAGCCAGTTTTCTATCCAATTGGCCAAATTTCCCTCTATCCCATGCCTCCTGACTTTCCACATAAGCCTACCATGGGGAACCTTATCAAATGCCTTACGAAAATCCATGTACACTACATCCACTGCTCTACCCTCATCCACATGCTTGGTCACCTCCTCGAAGAATTCAATAAGACTTGTAAGGCAAGACCTACCCTTCACAAATCCGTGCTGGCAGTCCCTAATCAAGCAGTGTCTTTCCAGATACTCATAAATCCTATCCCTCAGTACCCTTTCCATTACTTTGCCTACCACAGAAGTAAGACTAACTGGCCTGTAATTCCCGGGGTTATCCCTATTCCCTTTTTTGAACAGGGGCACAACATTCGCTACTCTCCAGTCCCCTGGTACCACCCCCGTTGCCAGTGAAGACGAGAAGATCATTGCCAACGGTACTGCAATTTCCTCTCTTGCTTCCCACATAATCCTAGGATATATCCCGTCAGGCCCGGGGGACTTGTCTATCCTCAAGTTGTTCAAAATGTCCAACACATCTTCCTTCCTAACCGGTATCTCTTCTAGCTTATCAGTCCGTTTCACACTCTCCTCTTCAACAATACGGTCCCTCTCGTTCGTAAATACTGAAGAGAAGTACTTGTTCAAGACCTCTCCTATCTCTTCCGACTCAATACACAGTCTCCCACTACTGTCCTTGATCGGACCTACCCTCGTTCTCGTCATTCTCAGGTTTCTCACATACGCATAGAATGCCTTGGGGTTATCCTTGATCCTATCCGCCAAGGATTTTTCATGCCCTCTCTTAGCTCTCCTAATCCCTTTCTTCAAGTCCCTTCTGGCTATCCTGTATCCCTCCACTGCTCTGTCTGAACCCTGTTTCCTCAACCTTATGTAAGCCTCCTTCTTCCTCTTTACTAGACATTCAACCTCCCTCGTCAACCAAGGCTCCCTCACACGACCATTTCTTTCCTGCCTGATCAGTACATACATATCAAGGACACGTCGTATCTGCTCCTTGAAAAAGTTCCACATTTCCACCACATCCTTCCCTGACAGCCTATGCTCCCAACGTATGCTCCTCAAATCCTGTCTTACAGCATCGTAATTTCCCTTCCCCCAATTGTAAAATCTTCCTTGTTGTGCGCACCTATTTCTCTCCATAACCAATGTGGAAGTCTTGTGCGTCTTATTTTAAAAGTTATTAAAACTTATTTTCTTTATACAAAGAGAAAAACTTGACCAAACGTGTGGGTTTTATAACTTGGAACCCTCAGAGAAAATTTCATTGACCTTTGACCTTACAATCATCAATAAGGTTTTGTAAAGAGCAGATAGAAGCAGTTATCCTGCATTGAAAATAACCCTCTATGAACTTGTTCAACAGTTAATTCTGTGCTGCTTAATGTTTCTTGGTAAGCAGCTAGTTCCACTTGTAATTTTTCTGGCCTTTTTCACAAGTTATTTAGAGGGGGAGAATGTAATGACTAATTAATTAGAAAGAAAATATAGATTTTCATGTGACGGCTTCCGCACCAGAGAGTTTATAGTTTCCCACGGATACACAAAGGAAGTATGAGCTGCCTGGTGCCTGAACTCACAGTTCTGCAGATTCTTTCATGTTCTCAGTAGGTAAAAAGATATAGTCCTCCTTGTCCTCTCAAGGCCAAGTGAACCGATTGTCTTTTTACTCTCAACTTTCAATGAATCTAAAATATAAACCATGCAAGAAAAGTATGTCTGCACAATGTTACAGATGTGCAATATGAATGAGAAAATGTTGAAAAGGTATAAAGAAGTAAAAGAAAATGGTCAGTCATCATTCTAACACTGACCTCCAATCAGAAATTACGAGGGGTTCATTGTAGACCATACATGCAATGTTGACCTGGACTCTTTCAGGTGCTAATTGAACTGCTGTGCATTGTCAGATTTCCAACATTTCTTTTTATCTCAGCTAAAAAAGAACACATTCTTATGCAGACGGGTGTGCTATGTAAATGTTTGATTCCAAACCCAATTTATATGCCTCGTGTGAATTTGTGTCTACTTGATAAAAGACAGCTCACTTAAAATCCCAAATCCTGCCAGTAAAACTGAACATTTTTATTTCACCAAGTGTGCATATTTCAGTCTTCTATTGTATTATATACACAAGATTGAATATCTTTATTTTGTGAGCGTTCAGCAGTTTCTGCTGCTGTGGAAAGTAAAGGGAAGGATTATAAGATTTACGGATAGTGGATTTCTTCACACAACATTTATCTTTATTACTGATGACAAGTTGATAAAATTTGCACATATTTTTGCATGCCATTTTATTAACTCCTGCCTACACACTGTCTGATTAAAGTGCCTTCACTTCCGTTTTAAAATGGACTGAATTCCAAATTGGAGATGGCACAAGTAATGAACATGAACATCATAATCAATTCTACTAAGAAATATATAAATAGGTGAGGAGATACTTTATTGTGAAGTTTGTATTTTGATAAGTTGAGGTTCAGTCTTGCATCTCGTCAAAGCAAAATGGTATTCTTTGCCAAAATTGTAGTGGTTCTGAACATTCAGTAATACTCTTCATTTTTGATAATAAAATAAGGTAATTATTTTTAATTGATTGATGCAGTGCCTTGAAAATGAGTTAACTGTTAGTCTGTTTACAGCTGAAAGGAAACTAATGTCCATAGATCAGAAATGATTTCCACATCAATTATGGAAGTGAACTGCAGATATGAAGATGACCATTTTTACCGTAATATTAATGATATGCTACAAAAATTAAACAGCTATAAATTAACAGTATATAGAACATGTTTCTACTGATGTAAAAAAACTGCTGTTAGTGGAGTGATCACCCGCTACATGGTAGTGGTGGTGATGATGTATTACAGTTACTCAAGAGAGTCCAAGTTGTGAAGAAAGCATTTTATCCAGAGGCATCACAAGAAATTACCAAGAGATGTGAATGCAGTTCAGTCCATCATGCAAACCAGCCTTCCTTCATTGACTCTGGCTATACTTGCTACTGCTAACATAATCAAAGACCTCTCCCAGCTTGGTTATACTCTCTTCTACCCTCTTCCCACCTCTAGAAAAGACAAAAGTTTGAAAACATGTACCTCCCGATTCAAGAACAGCTTCTTCCTTGCTGTTATCAGACTTATGAACTGACCTCTCATATAATGGAGCTGCTCTTTTGCTGCACATTCTCTGTAACTGTAATATCATATTCTGCATTCTCCTGATGTACTTATTGGAGGTATAATTTGTCTGGGTTGCACACAAAACAATACTTTTTACTGTATCGCTGTACACATGATAATAATGAATCAAATTAAATCAAATCAAGTAGCTATAAGGCAGCCTGCATTTTTACATATATTGTAGACGAGAGCTGCAGATAGCGATGGTTGTGAAATAACTCCACAGAGGACAGTATTCCATCTCCCAAGTCACCCTTTACTTATGTGTGGAAAGTCCTTGACATTGATCCAGCTCCTTCAGAGTTAATAAGATGTCTGACACTCCAGTTTTCATCTGTCAGCCAGAGCTTCCTGATTGGGGTTGTTAATCTGGTCCATTCAGATAACTCATATTCTTTGAGGTCCACCTGGCCTACCTCATTACAATCACTACAACTAGAGGGTCCAATGTTCCTTCCAGAATGTCTCAATCAGAAATCTCTTCCTGTGGCCTGTGTTCGAAGTATTTGCAAGCTGATATTCAACCCGTTTAGCCGAGTAATGAGTACATCTTCCTTCACCTCAAGTGCTGGATTTGGGCTTGAACTGCATGTGTCTAACTCAGAGGCAGTTATGCTGCCTATTGTATCACAAGAGTTCATCACTAATTCTATACCCTGAATGATTTATCTTTCTAGTAAAGTCCATGGCATGGAGCATTGAACTGGATCTAATAACTAATGGATATAAGGAACATTTGAGGACTCTGGTGTCGATCCTTGATGGAGTTTAGAAGGATGAGGGGTGGATCTAATTGAAACTTACAGAATACTGAATGGCCTGGACAGAATGGGTGTTAGGATGATGTTTCCATTGGTGGGAGAGACTAGGACCCAAGGGCACAATCTTAGAGTAAAGGGAAGACCTTTTAGAATGGAGATAAGGAGAAATTCCTTCAGCCAGAGAGTAGTGAATCTATCGATTCACAGAAGGCCAAGTCACTGAGTGTCCTGAACGCTGAGATAGATAGGTTCTTGATTAGCAAGGGTTATGGGAGGTAGGTGGGAGAATGGGGATGAGAAACTTATCAGCCCTGATTGAATGGCTGAGCAGACTTGTTGGCTGAACAGCCTAACTTCTCCTCTATGTCTTATGGATCCTTCAAGTAACCACCTTTCCTCTTGCACTTCTGCATTGCTTTCTGATTTAATCATATTTTAACTTTTTGAAGCCAGTATTCTCTTGATAAAACGCGTAAATTACAAAACTCGATGGGTCTGGATCATGTTAACTTCTGTGGCCAGACAAGTCACGGGAATGCAAGATCATGCAAAGTGCAAAATGGGCAGCTGATCTGATCACAGCAGGAAGATCAAGTTCAAGTTAACCTTTTGATGTCTTTTGAATGCAAAAACAAAAATACAAGTGGACAGGACATGTCAAACACAACTAATTAGCTGAAATTTTAAAAATGAGTGTATTCACAGCATGTGTACAAGTAGGTTAATTCTTCTCACATGTTACAGCACATGCCAGTTACATAACACTTGAAAAGTTAGTTACTCTGTGGAAAGCATGGGAGCTGTTAGGATATTGAATACAATAACTTGCCCCATAGCTAGAGGGACTAAAGTATGTCGAGGCATATCATCTAGCCTTATCGGTGCACTGCTGTTCATGATGTATTTCTTTCCCACATCCATTCCCTCTCCTCCCACTCTTGGAAGGACAGCTTGATGTAGCTGATGTGTCGGTAGAGATTTTAAATGTGATCCTAGGATAACTCAGTTGATTTGTACAGAAGGAGCCTTTGCTGAATCTCAAGCTACATTTTCTTCCTTCTCAACAGAAAGTGGAGATGTGGTACAATTTGCCCTTCAGAACTCGAGCAAATAAACTAAGATTGAATGCTAGTCAAGTATGAGATTTGAACTCTGATCTCCAAGGCAAAATAATAACATCCAGTACAGCATCTGGACTGGTCCCAGATACAATTTTAAATTCCAATTGAGTGCGCAGCAGAAAAAAAGTTAAGTGCTTAAATTCTAAATTTAGTTTCATTGCTCAAGGGATAAAAGTAAACTATCTGACAATCTATAGTGTTCATTTATATACTGTCCTAGTTTATCTGCCAATGTCACTATATGTAATTCATTCAAAAGTATTCAGCACATTTCTGAAAGAATGATTTAATACTCAATGATAGAACATTTTAAATGTTAAACAAGTTTACATTTACTCTTTTGAGAGCCATTTGTTCATTCATTATTGAAATTGCTTTCCAGATAAAATTGACCCTCTGACCTAATATTGGAGAATTTTTATATATTTTTAAAATGCAGTTTATTCCTCTTGCCATCTGAACTGAAAGCAGCGTCTGGCTCACCATTATTTTCAAATCAATTTCAGTCCCCAGCTAGGCATTGCAAGTTGCAAATACATTATAGAATGAATAGTTTTCAGACTTCAAAGCTGACATGGGTTGGGAAGAGATTAGCAGTGGTGATGACATTGACAAATCAGATATATTAAGTTTCTGCTGGAGGGGATTTGTTGACTGAGGAGTACCAGGCCTTTGCAGAAGACATGCTGCAGTCTTCCATGGGTGTCACGGAAGGCCAAATATTACAAAAAGTAAGGTATATTCAATAAGTACTGCTGCAACCTGAGATTCTCTGTAATTTGGGAAAATAAGAGCTCAGAAAAGGGTGTATTCATTTCAATAGATCATTTTATTTTCCAGAATTTTTAACATCGAGTCCTGCTGATGCACTCTTTGGAATATCAAATAGCAACCTTGTATCGGAGTATACTGTTATATTATTGCTGAGGCTAACAGTGCTCATCGTTCTTTATGCAGATAGCACACAGCAATTTTAAATGCTTTGTTAAATGGAAAACTCTGGAAGTTGCTGTTTGGGGTGTGTCACCTAGCCATTAGATTTGCTGGCTGATGAAGGAAATGCCTTTGACAATGATGTGACGTTGATGTTTATGCATGGTATGAAAACTCACATTTCAGTCTCATTATGCTTTTTAAACTGTGTAATATGTTCTCAATCCTATCAATTGGGTATAATCACGATATTTAAAAGGCATCTGGATGAGTAAGTGAATAGGAAGGGTTTAGGGGGATATATGCCAAGTGCTGGCTGATGAGACTAGATGGGACTGGGATATCTGGTCAGTGCAGACAGATTGGATCGAAGGGTCTATTTCTGTGCTGTACGACTCTATGAATCTATAATTGCTCTGTCTATCACTGAAGACTAATGATTACAGATGTAGAATCCTTTTCTCAGTTTTTAATTATCAATGGAGATCCAAAAAATATTAATTGCATATTTTAACTCTATTTGTCTCTGCTAATCCAATTTTTCTTTCTTCCTTTTTATTTCACATCCTGTATCAGGTCTAACATTATGTTTACTATTTTAATTTCTTCTTATGCTGTTACTTTTGGATTACTCTGGTTTGGTTAAGGAGATGCAGGCTATAAGTTTATTTGTGTAGCACCTGTATTTTTCAGTGGTTTTTGATTTTGTAAAGGTTTGCTCTTGGCTGAAAAAGGCAACTGTGCCACTCCAGGGCAAGTCAACAGGCAGCCAGTATTGAATAACCTTTCAGCTTGTTGTTCCTACTTGGCTGCTGCAGATTATATTCTCCATGCTGCAGTACCACTGGGGAATGTGCTGGGTACATCAAGGCTGTCAGGTGATCTTCGGCACTCAAAGCTAAGTAAAATTAAATCATCAGGCCGAGTATCTTGGGATAATTGGTCATAGAATCCCGATAGTGGGGAAGCAGGCCACTTAGCTCATCACGTCCACACCCAACCCTTTGAAGAGCTTCCTACCTAGATCCATCCTCCTACCCTACCCCTGTAACCCTGCATTTCCCATGGCCTAAACTGCACATCCCTGAACACTGTGAGCAATTTAGCATTGCCAATCTACCCAACCTGAATATCATCAGACTATGAGAGGAAAACAATCGGAAGAAATCCACACGGATGTGGTGAGAACCTACAAGCTCCACACTGACAGTTGCCACGGCTGGAATTGAATCCAGGTCCCTGTTACTGTAACGCAACAGGGCTAACCATTCAACCACCATGGCTGATTTGCCTGCTCGTGGTTCCTGCTTATTTCCACAGACTCTACCCTCCTCAGGATGCCAGTGGAAGGCCTCCTCCATCAAAACCGACATCCTTTCCATGGAGCAGGAGGCCTTTTCACACTGGCATAATCCCAGTGGCCCCAGTTTGACCATAACTAATTTATGTGAATGTCTTGTTCTGCTTGGTTATCCCAGCTCTTAGTCTACTTCTAGGAAATGCCCACACTACCATATTTGTGCTGAAGAACTTTCATGACATGGCTTCCCAATATTTACTGGTCTACCCAGCTCCCAAAACATCATGCCAGGGATTGTAAAATTCAAACATTATCAGCAAACATTATCAACTATCCTGTCCAAATCATTCATCTTTTTAAATACTTTAAAAGGGTCTTGTGTAATTCTTTAAGAAGATACGATCCTATTCATTCTCTCCCAATATCTCTGATCTATCTGTATTTGTAAATGTTTTGTGCATTTCTCCAGTGCTTCCATGTCTTTTATACAGTGTGGAGACCAGAACAGTAATACAATACTGCAAGTGGCCTAACTAGGGCCCTAAACTCACTTACAGGTAACTTCACTATTTTCACTATTTTGGATTCTGTATATTTCCCAAAATAAATACGTGCTTATAGCATATTTAAATGCATTGATGTAATAACATATTAAAACAGTTCTAATTTATGTAAAGGAAGCAAGGTTGTATTGTTAATTTCAAGCTTTGGAAAATTTTGCAATCAATCGCAAAGAAATGTTGCTGCTCAGAAAATATCTAACCATCTCTATGGTGAAGATCTCCCCATTCACAATTTTAATTTCACACTAACATTAGCATTAGTAGATCACTGGATTTCAGTAATAATGCAACATCAAGCAGGCTAAATGACCAATTACACTGAGATATTCTCACAATCAACAAACCAGAAGAAAAATATAATGATTGTCTTTTACTTTTTGCTTATTATATAGACAACCCAAGGAAACCTAAACACATAGATAGAAAGCGGGTCACCAACACCAGTGCTTCACCGGAGGCTCACTGATGATGTCACCTAGTATGTTGACGAAACATCTGAAATTGAACCTTCCAGTTCAGTGAGCAAACTTTCATCCAGACAGCATTATACAAATTGAAATGCACATTTGGGAGCAAAGTAGAAACTGAAATATTGTGAACAAACTCGAAAAACTTCATGTTATTTTAGTAATCTACAGATTTTTTGATCAAACTGAAGAAAACTAGCATTCCATTAATGTAAAATTGCTTTTTCAGAGCCAGAAATATTACTCAGCAATAACCACAAACTTAGTATGGTGTTATAGATGAAGCTACATTTTATTTGACAAGTTATAGCTGTTTCAAGGAGTTTTTGCCTTATTCTTCATGGGACATATGAGTTGCTGGCAAATTCAGCTTTTCTTCTCAATCCCCAGTTGCCATTGAATTGAACAGTTTGCTGGCAGTTATGAGTTAACGACAACATTGTGCGTCTGGAGTCATATATAGGCCAGACCAGGTAAAGATGCCAGGTTCCATTCCCTGAAAGGACAGGATATTTATATACAGCAATTGATGATTTTTTTAATAGTGGAACTATGTTTTAATTCCAAGCTTTTTTATTAAGTCAATTCAGATCGTACCAAGTGGGATTTGAACATCTCCAGACATCACCTGGGCCTCTGGATTACAAGTTCAGTGCCATTACCACTGTACCATGATCCACATATTTTCAGGAAGGCTCATAGGCAAAGACGTGGAAGTTCATATCAAGCGCTCAGATTGCCACCTGCACAGCCCTTATTATATTTTTCATTTCACTGCAGCTGCACTTCTGAAGAGGTTGCTACCATTTTATTACTTGCAGTGAGACTGAGTACTGACAGGTTTGTCTATCATTATAAGCGTAAAGTCTGGGCCAAAAAACAATGAAGGGTTTTTTTTTGGGAAGAGCACACCAGGATTGATTTATAATTTAGCAAATCTCAGGATTGTCTGAGAACCAGAAAGTTTATTAAGTTCATTTTATTATGTCGTGCAAGTCCTGATGATAAAACACTGTTGGCATCAGAAGAATGCAATTTCTTGGGGCAATAGAAGTAATCTTGATCAATAAAACAGCTCAAAAACTTTGCACCACCTGATGTGAAAGTGTCATGCTTAGCAACACTGATGGGAGGATCTCTAGTGATTTGTTCCATGGCTCATCAGAAAGCCAATTGAACCTTAGTGAACCTAAATCTTAGCAGTAGTACCTAGAATAATGACATTTTCTAGCATGACCAACAATCTGTATGACTGAATTTACTTAACTTTTATCTATTATTTGCAATTTAGAAGTGATATTCATCATCTTTTAAAAACATAATTTATCTGACATCAGTCCATTTCTCCTCTACATAAAAAATAGCAATTTCCTTTGTTGAACCATGGTATAAAACTGTTTATTGCTGTGCAATATAGAAGCGAGTAACTATGGTTACTCAAATTTGTTAGTGACACCATAGAATGGATCTGAAAATTGATGAGAACAGAGATTGATAACAAAGGGATTTTATCACATTAGATGAAAATGGATTTTAATATGATAGGATTTGTGGTTGGAACAACAATCAGCAAACTCCCTTCTATTTGTTGTGACAAATACAATGGGTCACAACAAATATTTCAAACTATTTTTAACACACAATTACACAATACTTCAATTAAAATGTAGTTAACTAAATTGAAGTGTGCGAACTAATTACAAGAGCTCCCTGAGTGAAAGAAAGTGGATTTTTAAAATTTACTCACCCCAAGAAAAATGATAAAATGCAAATCAACACAAATGTCAACAGAGAGATAACGTTTAGAAAATTAAATGTATCAAGTACAAAAAGGTCAAGTTTGTACAGTTTCAAGAGTCCTTGAAACTCTCAATCCTAACCTTGACCTGAGATCACAGTTGGTTAATGAATGTTTTATGATGTCAATAGTGGGAACTCTGCAAATTGCCTTGAGTTATTAGTAAGTGGATAGTCCTTCACTTTACTTCATCATTAGGAGCTGTTCAATTAAGAGGTTGAGGAAACAGACAGGGAGAAAATGAGTTTTTGTTTTGATGTTAAATGTCCGTTTTCCTTCCCTGCTCTGCCCAAAATCTGTGTTCCTGAAGTACAGCTCACTTGTCTATTCCTGTGTCAGGAATCATTGTTTCTTTCAAGCTGGATAATCTTCATGCAGCTTTTATCCCAACATATCAAACTTCTGGAGAAATAAATTGGAAGCAACTGACAAGTATTTCTTCAGTTGTTTTTGATAAAATGTTAATTTTGGCTTAGACTGTGTTTATCTTAATAAAAATGGAAAGAATTGTGAATGTTGTGAATCAGAAACAAAAACAGAAATAGCTCGAAAAGCTCAGCATATCTGGCAGCATCTGTGGACAGAAATCAGAGTTAATGTTTTGGGTTAAGTGACCCTTCCTCAGAACTGGGGAAGGGTGACTCGACATGAAACATTAACTCTGATTTCTGTCCACAGATGCTGCTGCCAGACCTGCTTTTATTATCTCGTATTGATTTCTTGAGCTCGATTCAACCAGGTCAGGTGATTGCTACAGCCATACTAAGTCAATGTTTTTCTTACTGAAAATTATTTAAGTCCATAATGGTCTCAGATGTTAAAATCCGATGGTGGAAAATTGATAGCCTGTATGTTACCACTCTAGTGACAGTGTTTTCCTGAATGTCTGGTACAGCTTAATCTGAAGATAGGAGTAACCCTTGTTAATATTTTGAAAACAGAATTTCTGCCAAAATGGCATCATTTTCAAAGAAATTTTTGTCAAGGTACAGTTTAGAAGCAAGTTAGAAAAATAAAATGATTTGGCATTGATGATTCAGTATTAAAATCTTTTCAACTATTTCTCATTTTGATGGGAATCGTCATTAAATTTTACAAGATCCAGTCTTCTCAAGACTGCAGAGGCATCTCTTGAAAACCTCTGTTGTTATGGTGACTAGTAAAAATGACATTAACTGTTACGTGAAAGTTATTTGACACTCACCCCCACAAATACTTTTAAAATACAAAAATACCTTTCAGAAGCCATTCTGCAGATGAAGATATTTTAGTTGGATAGTGAACAAGTAGGTCTCATCCAGGTACATGTAGTTCGTCACATCTGACAATTGCTGTTTGAACTGTATCTATCCTGATCAGACCACATCATAGCTTCATTCTCAGATGATGCATTAAAATTGATTGCAGAGTGTGGACAGTTTTGCCAGATATAAATAATATAATATAAAGCCAACAATATTACAATGAGCAGTTTTCTGATTGGGTTCAAGATAAGGAAAATGAATAAATGTCTAACTTCCAGAATCCATTTTTCAGTCAATATTTTTCTTTTAAAAAACTGAGAGTCATGCAAGGTGATGCATTTTGGAGAATCGCATTCGGGTGCAAATTATACAATAAATGGCAGAGCCTTTAGGAGCATTGACATACAGAGAGATCTCGGCATATTGGTCCAGAGATCCCTGGAATTGGCATCATGGGTGGATATGGTGATCAAGAAGACAAGCAGCATGCTAGCTTTCATCAGCTGGGGCATCAAATATAAAAGTTGGCAATTTATGTTAAAACTTTAGTTAGGCCACATTTGGAATATTACGTGCAATTCTGGTCACCAGCAAGAGATGGATGCTTTGGAGAGGGTGAAGTGAAGGTTTACTAGGGTGCTGCCTGGTCCAGAGGTTTTAGTTATGGGGAAGGGTTGAATAAACTCAGATTGCTTTCACTGGAAAGTCGGACGCTGTGAGGGGGGCGGGGAAACTTGAGAGAGGTCCACAAAATTATGAGAGGCATAGAGATAGGGTGGATAGTCAGAGGCTTTATCCCAAGATGGAGAGGTCAACTACAAGAGGACATAGGTACAAGGTGAGAGAGGGAAATTTTAGGGGAGAAGTGCAGGGAAAATTTTACACCCAGAGGGTGGTGGGTGCCTGGAATGCATTGCCAGTGGAAGTGGTGGAAGCAGGAACATTAGCAATATTTAAGGCATATTTACATTGACACATGAACAGGAGGTGAACAGAGGGTTAGAAACTACATATGTCTAATAATTAGGCAAACGTAAGGACTGCAATGCTGGAAGCCAGAGTTTAGATTAGAGTGGTGCTGGAAAAGCACAGCAGGTCAGGCAGCATCCGGGGAGCAGCAAAATCAACACTTCAGGCAAAAGGCCTTCATCAGGGCTGATGAAGGGCTTTTGCCTGAAACGTCGATTTTCCTGCTCCTTGGATGCTGCCTGACCTGCTGTGCTTTTCCAGCATCACTCTAATCTGAACTATGGCTAATAATTAGTAGATCTAAATAAGGAGCAGGAATTGGCACAGGCTTGATGGGCCTAAAAGCCTGTTCTTGTGCTGCAATTTATTGTATTCTGTTATAAAAGTTCCATGGATGTTCTCGCAATCTCCCTCCATGACTTCAGCAGATCCAAATGAGATGACAATTTACCAGTTATCTTCAGGGGGTTTCCTCTATTTTTCATTGAAGATATGGTAGGAAGTCTGAAAAACCCTCACGGTTAAAAAAATACTCACCCTTTTTACATTAGGAATTGATGTATAGAAAATCTTTCAAAATCATTCCATAAAAATAATAAAATAAAATAATTCAACTATAAATGATACACCTCAATTTTGTCACACTATGGATAACTGAGAAATGAAAAGATTATTTCACATGGATTGTGATCACATAACTAGATTTGAGTACACAATTAAGAAACTGCAGTGTGAGATTTGATATTAGATACTTTTCTTCCTATAGAGCAATAGGACTGTGAATACCCTCTGCAAGTGGAATTAATGCTAGATCAGTTAAGTTTTTTAAACAATAGTTGAAGGAAAAATTGATTTAAAAAGGGGCTGTGGGTTTTAAGAATGTGTTTTAATGTAGTTGATTAAGTGTTCAGTGAAAAGACAATAGTTTTACACAGTTGAGATCATGAAAACATCATTGAAAGAATATAAACACCACTGACAAATGTAGTTCACCAAATTATGTTGATAACCTAAGGTTTTATTAGATTTTTCAGGTTAGGGACAAATTTTGCAGAGCTTTATCTATTTGGAAATGTCATTTATTGCAAGTTACCTCTCTCAGGAGATTAAGTAAGATAGACAAATTACACAATGAGCTGTAGAATGAATGGACTTAATGAAATATGTCAGGTTGAATTTCCATTGGGGTTTTTATGACACCCTATAGTAGTTTTGGCAGAAACTCAGAGGAGGTTTAAAAAGAAGTTTAAATGTCTGACATATTGCTTCTATCCATGTTATGGTGGGAAAGCAAAAGAATCATTTTACATTTCAGACTTTCTCCCCCTTATTTTGTTATTAACAAAAGCCCAATGCTGACCCTAACTCTAACTGTACGGCTGTTTTATTACTGAATACCAGCTTTTGTTCTTTATCTTTACCTTATAGGAAGAGCCAGATTCAATTTAAGTTTTACAACGCCAACAGTAAATGGGAGAAGAATTCACTCACTGACCACCAGAGACATGGCATTTATCTCACAGGTAGTCAATAGAATATCTTCTGTGGGATGAAATAACTGGTCATATTGTTGCCTTGTTATATCTCATATTCAGTCTTTCTGTATAGCCATTATGAGATTTTCTCTTGATAACATTACATGACCTGAGGAGAATAAAGGTCTCAAAGGAAATCTTACTTGGGATCACTTGAAGTATGACATGCTTTTGAAAGCATGAATGTCTGCTTAATCAAATAATCCAATACAAGCCAAGCCACCTATGTGTCTGGGCATGTAATAATTGGGTACAACAACCAGCTGTAATAGATGTCTGTTGGATACTTCAATACCTGATGTTATCTCTGCCTAGTGCCTATACTAGTGATTCTCTATCATTCCCTGTTAAAGAAAATCCCAACATTCTGCAGTTCAGATTTTAAATGCCAAAAGACAAATTATCTTAAAAGGTACAAATCACTCCTGAAAGAAAAAGGTATCAGAACCAACTGTTTCCACTAAAAAGGCTTACCTCTCTCTAGATTTTTCTTGGCTTCACCATTGTCTTTTTTAAAATTGTTGCAAAAGGAAAAGAAAGCCCATACATTGTCCGTTCTCCTTATTTGGCAAGAATATCATCTGGAAGCATAAGACAGTGAACCACTAACCTGCAATTTTAAAACTCCTTGTAGTTCTTAGAGTATGCTGTTAAAGGGATCAAAGTTCTTAAAGGAGTAGCAACAGGCGAAAATATGAAAAAAAAGAAGAAAAAAGGGAAAACTAAATGTGGAGAAAGTGGAAATATGCCATTAAGATTAAGGATCAACCTTGATTCTGTTGAATGGTGGAGCAGGCTCAAAGGGCTGAATGACTTACTTCTGCTCCTAGTATGATTCGATAATTCTATGTTTAAAGGGAGAGAGAAATAAAACTGATAACAGAAATAAAAAGACATTGCATTCTGACACATTGAGCAGGTTATCCAAGTCACACAAAGACCTGTCATATTCCTCTTGATTTACACATTGATGCGCTAGACTACAAAGTTGAAAGTGTTCTCAATGTTAATCTATTCCCCTTTGGCTAAAGGCCATATGAACAGTTGCAATCAGCAACTGCTAAAGCTGAGCAACTGTACAACTGCAACAGATTATTGTTCAGGAATGACCTGCAGTAATAAAGAAGCATCAGGAAATATTTGTTCATGCTAACCACACAGGGACAAACTTGATATATTACCACAAGTCATTTTCAACAGCAAACAATTCCTAATATGAGAAGCATTATGGCCAGATATTACATTCTTGTCATACACGGGATACAGAAGTATTGATGACTAACTCATAAAACTGAAAACTGGCCAGAGATGGATCAGGATATTCAATTCCTTGTAAACGTTTGTGATCCACGCAACATGTAGTAGCCTCAGAAATGGAAGTGACCTCTACATCCACACAATATGGATGATAGTAGCAATAAACCAATTCAGAGTACACAATGAAGAGTAAATCCTTGACGAAGCTCAGTTGGTCTATTAGAAGATAGGGCATGTAATATTTGTCTCAATGATCTTTATGTATTGAGTAACAAAGCAAGAGCTTCTCATTGCACTGCTGCATTTCCATGCAATAACAATGGAGAAGGGATTTCTAGCACAAATTTCAGCTCCACCTACAAAACCATAATACCAAGCAACCTCATCTCTAAACTCGAAGGCCAGAGTCTCAGCTTGTCCCTTTGTAACTCAATCCTTGATTTTCTGACCCACAGACCGCCGTCAGTAAGAATAGGTGACAACACCTCCTCCGCCATAATCCTCAAAACCGGTGCCCCAAAAGGCTGTGTACTCAGCCCCCACTATAGTCTTTGTACACACATGACAGTGTGGACAAATTCCACCTGAACTCCATTTGTTAATGATAATACCACCACTGTAGGTCGGATCTCAAATATTGAGGAAACAGAATACAAGAAAGAGATTGAGTTCATAACAGCATAAAGAAAAGAATCTCTCCATCAATGTCAGCAAAATGAAGGTGCTTGTCATTGACTTTAGGAAGCAGAGTGCAGGGCACGTCCCTCGCTGCATGAATAGAGCTGTGATGGAGATGGTTGTGAGTGTCAAGTTCCTGGGAGTGATGAGCACCAACAATTTGTTCCAGTCCACCCAGTTGATGCAACAGTCAAGAAAGTACAAAAACACCTCTACTTTTTTAAGAGGCCAAAGACATTTGGCATGTCACAAAGACTCTTACCAATTTTTATAGATACACCATAGAAAGCATCCAATCTGGATGCATCACAGTATGGTATGGCACTGCTCTTCCCAAAACTGCAAGACACTACAGAGAGTCATGAACACAGCCCAGCTCATCACATAAACCAGCCATCTATTGACTCCATCTATACTTCCCACTGCCTTAGGAAAGCAACCAACATAATCAAAGATTCCTCCCACCCCAGTTATACTCTCTTCCATTCTCTTCCATCAGGCAGAAGATATAAAAGTTTGAATACACATACAATCAGATTCAAGAACAGCTTCTTCCTTTATGCTATCAGACTTTTCAAAGGACCTCTCCAATGTTAATTCTAATCACTCTCTCACTGCACCTTCTTTACAGCTGTAGCTTTACATTCTGCATCGTGTTCTGCTACCCTGATGCAGTTTGTATGGTACATTCTGCCTGTATAACATGCAAAACAATACTTTTCACTGTATCCCGGTACTTGTGACAACAAAAGATCAAACTCAAACTCAAATCATTCTGAGGCATAAAGCACTCTTCTTCAAAGACAAAGAAAATGATGTGAGCAAATAGAGAACTTCAAAAACTGTGCACTGAGCAGAGAATACAAGCTAGAAATACAAATTCTTAGACACCAGCAAAGATTTCTACAAAATGCAACCAGCACAGAATGTATAAAGTCATTGTGGATCATGGTGCTATATTGCAAAGAATAAGAAGTCAATTTGAATCAATAAATAGTGTGAGGAAGAAAAATTCAAGGCTGATGCTTATGTAGTGGTATTGAGGACAGTAATGAGCAGCAAGGCAACCGAGTTGTCAACCAAGAACAACAGCAAGCAACACCTTCTTCTCCAGACAGTTATACAACCACTGGACCAGCATGAGTCATTGGATCTCCAAAGCACTACTTTGAAGGTAAAACTGGTAATCTTGTTTGCTTAACTATTGAACTGACAATACCTGTAATGTACATCAGTTTGGAATAGTTTTTTTTGGAGAAAGGGAGAATATTGTCTTACATCCCAATATGCCAATATTCCTCTGAAGTATATAGTAATTCAGTACAACTTTAAGAGACATACTCAAAATATTATCACTGTTTCATAGTTTGCAAGTTAAGGGTATAAAGGTCTTAGAAGCCATCTTTCTTTGGACCACTTGAGACATGACAAACATTTGAAAGCATATTTGTTTGCTGTAAGGGATTAGGTGAATATTAGCCCCGGCACTAGGCATTTGTGAATGTGATAATTATATCTAATAGCTGAAAATGTGTTGCTGGAAAAGCACAGCAGGTCAGGCAGCATCCAAGGAACAGGAGAATCGACGTTTCGGGCATAAGCCCTTCCTGAGGAAGGGCTTATGCCCGAAACGTTGATTCGCCTGCTCCTTGGATGCTGCCTGACCTGCTGTGCTTTTCCAGCAACACATTTTCAGCTCTGATCTCCAGCATCTGCATTCCTCACTTTCTCCTCAATTATATATAATAGTCAGCTGTGGTAAATATTTGTTAGATCCTTAAATACCACACCTCTACATCTAGTTTATCATTGTATGAGGGAAAACATAATCACTGCGGCATCAGATTAAGGCACCCTGTTGAAGGTGAAGCATAGATTATTCAGAGGGAATTTTTAATTTTTTAATGTAGATATCAAATCTGATCCACCCATTAAATGTACACCCATTATTTGTAGTCTACATAATTGATAGGCAAGGAAATGTCATCCTGAACAATGATCATAATATAACCTTAGAAAGAAACATGATATAACAATATCAATTGAAACTGACTTTGAAGGTGATGATACCAACCCATAGATTTGCTTGACTATTGTGATGTTTATATTTCTCATTTTTGACTGGTTGAATTATTAGAATTTCTTGTGTGAAGCAAGGAAAATATTGGCTGGATTATTTACTTGCTGTAGATTGGTATTGATTTTCAAGTGTGGCATAGATCAAAGGGCTGGTGGATAGAGCAATTATACAAGTTGCTTGACTGCACTGGAAAGGGTATTGAAGTATTCTCTATGCTTAGGATTCAGTTAAATTAGATAATTGAGCTCTATCAGCATTGACAGGCATCGTGCTGATTGGGAGAATGCAGGACCAGAAACACTATGGAAGAACTGGGAAGACAATCCAGACAAAAGGTCACTGAGAGATTAGTGGAAACTGGGAAAATACTTGTGTGACAGGTGACACAAGTATTCTTGCCGCACAAAATCATCCTCAATGGCACATGATTTATCTTCTCTTATTAGAATGTCCTGCAGTAACTTTGTAAACACTTGGTTAAATCGTTAAACATCTGGATTGTACCCATGACTTCATCCTTCTCAACAGTACATCACAGTGTACCAAAAGTTAACTGGCCTTTATTTCACTACCAAAGACAGTTTTGTCATGTTGAAAATATCATAACCATACCTTGATTGTCCAATCATTCTGCATTTATAATGATGAATATATTTGCAATTAGTTTAAGGAAATAAAAACAAATAGAAGGGTGGTATTTGGACTATGCACTAGGGCTGTAAGATGCATTGTTTGAATTGAGTTATGTAATATTAGCAATCCATTCATTAAATGCATTTCTTTCTCCAATACTACAATTTAATGATTGGTTTGTGCATTTGTTACATTTTATTAATATTGCACAGGACAGTGTCAAAGTATTTGAATCTGAACACCACATTCAATGCTAGTCTTTTATAATAGATTAATAACAGGTTAACATTGTTTTGTCATTGAGAAAGATTTAACAGCTTCCAATTTTTGGAGCTTATACAAACATAACTTTTGTTCCTCGGAGCCTGATGGACCTTACAATAAGGTGATAGTTGAATGGACTGTGGCACCAATTCCACTTTGCTGCCTAACACTAATATTTTTTCACTCCCTTGTTTGTCAATAAACTATTGACCTCTGTCTTAAATACATATTAAGACTCAACCTCCATTATTCTAGGGAACAGAGTCACCCCTACAAATGGAAACATCTTTTTTCATATCCACTTTGTCAAATCCCATCTGAATTTTATATGTTTCAATAACATCACCTCTCATTCCTCTAAACACCAATGGATTTGGGCCCAATTTGTCTGATGTTTCTTTATATGATAAATGTCTCATTCCAGGAATCAGTTAAATGACGTTTCTCAAAACTTCTTTGCTTGTAAAACCAGAAAGAACTTCTGAGTTCTGAGGAAGGGTCACTGGACGTGAAATATTAACTCTGATTTTTCTTCACAGATGCTGCCAGACCTGCTGAGCTTTACCAGCAACTTCTATTTTTGCTCTGTTTGTAATTTTTTTTAAATAAGGAAACCAAAACTGTACACAATGTTTTACATGCTGTCTTATCAATGCCATTTACTAATGTAGCAAAACGCTTAACTTTTATTCAGAGGAACCTCAATTTCCTTTATAAAGAGGTACCTCGATTAACCGAATTTTGGATTACCCGAACAAGATCACAAGGTCCCCATGTTTGGGTAACTATGCTATCTGGCACTCGATTAACTGAACGGAATACTCCCCACCTATATCCTTTGGATAATCAAGGTTCCTTTTTGTTGCATTCCTTTTGCAATAACTTACAATATTTAATTGCCTTCCTAATTAATTGCTGTGATTGCTGACTAACTTTTTACGATGCACCAAGACACCCAGATGTCTGTGTAGCTCATTAAACAGCATGAGAGTGACGGAGACTCAATGTTCAAGCATGGGATGGGGAGTGGAGTCAGTCTGTGGACTGGCCACATTCAGAGCAAAAATTCAAAATGTAACATTAAAGAGAAATTGTTGGTGAATTGGTTTGTTCCGTTATCTTTCAACATTAATATAATGTATTAATTAATACATTTATGTAAGGTTTTATTCATTATAGCAATAGTAACATCTACTGGCTTTAATAGTAAGGTTTATTAGGACTAGAAAGATTTATTAGTTATAAATTAATTGATTAAAACCAATTAATTAACATGTTATAAAGATGGCAGGGCAGGTGATGCATTGTGACTGCAGAATATAGGACCTCCAAGACATCAGTATGATCAAGGGCAAATATATCTGCAATAAATACCAGCAGCTTGAAGCATTATAGCCCAGAACCAATCAGCTGGCTGCTGAGCTATAAACACTTTGATTCATCAGGATATGGAAATGTTCCCCAGATACTTTATTCCAGGAGGCAGTCATACCTCTTCTGGTTTGGTCAATGGTCATAGAAAGCATCTGCAAATGAAGCAGATAAACAGACGTAGAAGTTAAAAACAGAACAATCTGTAAGTACAGTTTTCTGCATCCAAAAGTAAAAGTCCAGAAGGTTATGTTGTCTGCCTTGGACCAGGATTTGTGTCTTCAGCTCAGGACAGGAGAGAACTTTTGCATGGGTGGGTTAGGAACAGTAGTTGTGATATGCAGTATCAATAACGTGTGTGGAACTAGGAAAGAGGTACTGCTTCAAGATTATGAGCAGCTAGGGGATAATTTTAAATAAAGATAGGACCCTGTTCAAATGACAATAATCTATGGATTATTGCTTAAGCCACAAGTTCTAAATGAAAAAGACTAGGATGGAAGACATGGCTTTTAATTCACGGGGCTCTGGCACCAGCGCCTGGAAAGTAGGATCTGTGTTATTAGGGTTGCCTTTCCTGAACAATGTTGTTCTCCCAAGTCCTAAATCTGTGAAAGTATAGAAGGCTTTCAATTAAATGCGTTTTGTTGCAGAGTGGGGAGGGTTGGCAATGTGGGATGTTATGATAAATTAAAGTCAAAGCGTGAGAAGTATGATAAAGTAAAATCGAAAGAAACGTAGCAACAAGAAAGAGCATGTCAGGAAGCAACAGAGTGTAAAAACGTTAGAGTACATAGAATAATATTACAATTAGAATAATAATATATGCATGTAACATTCATAACATAGATCAACGGACAGCTCCAGGTTTTTAAAATTAATTCTCAGGATGTGGACATCAGTGGCTAGTTCAGCATTTGTTGGCCATTCACAATTGCTGTGGAGAAAGTGGTGGTGAGCTGCAGCCGATGGGGGTTAGGCGTGCAAGAACAGATAAGAATGCATATAATAATAATTATATATATTATTCACAGCCAGGGTTAAAAATGCAAAGATTGTGGTAGATCTGCACCATCACAGACTTAAGGGGGCAAGAATGTCCAAGTTCTTTGAAATGTTTATACTAACCCCCCTTATTATATAGCTTTCATTCAACCTAGCAACATAGAAGAGGCTTTGAAAAATATCAATAAATAATGGGACACAAAAAGGCTATTTGCTATCTTGCCTTTGGCAGGTGAAAAAGAATCATCTAGTCGGATATCACTTTCTAGCTTTTTGATGCATTTCTTTGAAGGTTAGATTAGATTAGATTACTTTACAGTGTGGAAACAGGCCCTTTGGCCCAACAAGTCCACACTGACCCGCAAACCACCCATACCCCTACATTTACCCCTTACCTAACACTACGGACAATTTAGCATGGCTAATTCACCTGACCTGCACATTTTTGGACTGTGGGAAGAAACCGGAGCACCAGGAAGAAACCCATGCAGACACGGGGAGAATGTGCAAACTCCACACAGTCAGTCGCCTGAGGCAGGAATTGAACCCGGGTCTCTGGCGCTGTGAGGCAGCAGTGCTAACCATTGTGCCACCGTGTCGTCCATGTTGCAAGTGACGGCAGGTGGTTTTTATTGTAATTGCCAAGATCTGCCCTGGGTATTTGGTTCCACGTTTTGGCATTATGCAGGTTTAATAAGATCTTTAATGATGATGTGGTCCTTCTTAGTCTCCCTGGTATTCCTGCAAGGAAATGGCTAAATACTTTAACTTTTAAGAATGATTTTGTTAGCAACATTAAGTTAGTAAGGCATTCCAGTCAGACAGTCTTGTTTTAGCTGCTAAGAAGCTACAGAACTTCAAATCCATATTCAGCTGAGATTTTTAAAAATATGATGAGCTTAATGCCTCTGCCATTCTTTCAGACTGTGAATTCCAAACCCCCATGACTGAGTGAAAAAAAATAATTCTCACCTCCTGGAGTGGAGATTTACAAGTTTCAAAGTGTTACCTCATGCAATTAACTACATTGGCTTTATTTTTAACAAGAATATCTCCCCAGAACATGTTTCACTCCCTACTATTTCAGATCTACACCACATATCTTTTCAAGGTTGGAATTTAATGAGAATGTTTTGCAATCTTTCCTTAGCAGCTAAAACAAGACTGCCTGACTGGAATGCCTTACTAACTTAATGTTGCTAACAAAACCATTCTTAAAACTTAAAGAATTTAACAATTTCCTTGCATGAATACCAGGGAGACCAAGAAGGACCACATCATCATTAAAGATCTTATTAAACCTGCATAATGCCAAAACGTGGAACCAAATACCCAGGGCAGATCTTGGCAATTACAATAAAAAACACCTGCTGTCACTTGCAACATGGAGATGGCACTGTCAATTTTGGCAAGATCACCACTCCTTGTAACTGCTATGTCATTGTTTCCACTGTGATAAAGTTAATGAGCTTTAGGTATGGTAGATAGGTTACTGATGCATTAGCAAATATGGACAGCACTTTTCTTGGATTTCCCATTAATTGCAAGAGGTGCCTGCTCAATGTGACCACAATGGCACACTTTACGAAGCATAAGAAGCTGCTACGTGAACCGCCTAAGTACCATCCTTAGTGTCAGTAAATGAGTCTTCTTGTGTTGCAAATGTTTGATAAGTGAAGCTTCTGAATGATGAGGCTTTAATTTCAAGTTTTTGAATATGTACCCTGCTGAAATATGGAGATATACTTTAGGCTTAGCATGGTTTGGCGGTAAATGTGAAGCAATTTGTGACATTCAACTTTAGGTCATGTGCTACTGCATAGTACTGTTGTGTAGTTCTGTCATGCCGGTATTCTTGAAGTATCCATTAAATTATCCTACACCAATTACCAGATTCTGTCAGTACTTTAATACTACACTGCATTATGCTGAAGGTGCCCTTGACTATTGTACAGGGCAAACATCCTTACCCCTTTCACATGGTGGAATACATCTCCCACCAGCAATCAAATGGATTCTGGATGCTCTATTGCTCTTTAGTTCCATTAAATGCCCCACACTAGGTTTGTCTACTCTTCATTTTGGCTGCCATTACTTCTATTTATGACATTTGAAAACGTCGATAAATACCCTTGATAAAATATAAGGACAAGAGAGGGAATAGTTCTAATGTTTTTTAGTGAGATAGCACAGATATAAAGCACTGAACAATTTTCTTCACTGCAGCAGTTATAGGTTTCAAAATATTTCCATCCTTTCTGAGAGAAGGCTGAGAGAACTTTTTCCCCTATAGAGCTGCTTACCTTTAATTGGTCACAGCTCTTTAAAGGTGTCTGGGTCACATCAGATAGCTCATTGTCTCCATCAACAATCCCTTGGCAAGTCTGAACAGGGATTGTAATCTAACTGATTAAATAACTCAGCTTTGTCAATTAAGGATATTAGGATATTAATACAATCTCACCAGTAGATAATCGGCTCCAAGCTTCCAACTGCCTAACAGCTAGGCATGTGTACTTTTTCAATTTCCTTAGTGCAATAGTTATCATTTTCACTTTAACTGCAAAAGGGTCCTTGTTTGAAACCATACCAAAGTGTAGGAAGAAGATCTTGTGATGCAGTGGTACTGTTCCTATACTAGATGGTCTGGGCTCACATTCCATCTGCCTTTATTGGTTATTAAAAATATTTACAGCCATGTAAGTCTGAAAATACCTGATGTGTCCCATCTCAAAAGCTAAGTGGTTAGTAGTTAGTGCTTACACTAGGGAATGCCAGATGATTTAAGCTTTTAGAGCTCTTGAGGTACTAAGGTCGTGTCCCTAACTGTGAGCCAGAAGATCCCAGTTCAAATTCCCACCTGCCCCAGGAGGTTTATGTCATAACATGTCCATACACATTGATTCAAATAACCATGAATATGTACCTCCCTCCACCCACCCCCAAAACAGCTAATATAAACATTTGCTTTCTGGAGTGAAATAAAGGAATATTCTATTCATAGAATTATTAGGAAAATTACTGCTAGGTATAAACAGTCTGTAGCTCTTCTGGAAACAATAGTTTGCAGGATTTGCTATTTTGCTCACTTAATTAGCAGCAAGCGTGACACTAGGGAATTTATGGTGAATAAATGCTGCAACGTCCCATCTCACCTGAACCATTTGTCACTGTTCTCCGGCACAGAAAATTCTGCTGTTCTCATTTAGGAAGGTCAAACTGCTGATTTCTGGATCATTAACTGCTTTACATTCAACTTTGATTTGATTGGGTACTAATATTTACCATTGTACTAAAGTTGGAAAATAGTGCCAGATCTCACTGACAGTAACTGTACAGCTTTAATGCACGGTTTTCATCAAACACCTAGACCACCCACCAAGAAGCACATCTAGTTGCAAGTGTTTATGTTTGTATAGTAAGAGAAAGGATTAAATCAATGTACATGGCACCCATTAATTGGTTTGCCATTTAAGTAAGGATTAAGGTCTAAATCTTCAGTTATACACAAGATAGCTGGCACTTCTGCATAAATATATCCACAGATATATTTATGCGTATATGTGTATGTGTGAGATGTCAACCACTATGCAGGATGCTTGCCTTTACACAGATCTGTAGCATAGAGAAGTAAATCAATATCATATTACAAGTTTTAATAGATGCAAAATCACTAGATGTCATGCTGCTGTGTCCCACTTAACACACAATTGGTTACACTGGGGCAAGTTCCCCACTTTGGATGCAATTAACAGTCTGGGCACAAATTATGTTTGAAATTGGATAAGTTTTCTGAAATGAAGCCATAGTTCAAGTTTTGTAATCACCAGCATAAAATCTCATCTGAAATAGCAGCAGTGGACACCATAATAGAATGCAATACATTTTCTCTTCCACTAAAATCTATTCAGTAATGTGTTAAAAATAAAAATCTGTAGCAAAAGTAATTCTTTGATCACTATGTCTTTGTGACAATCCAAAAACTAAAATACTACTCCAAATCTGAGAGTATTACTTTGAACAAATAACTGTCCTGAATACCTGGATATGCCACACATGAGGCTGCTGCATAAGATAAGGAATCATGGTGTTAGGGTTAGAGTATTAGCATGGAGAGAGGGATTGGCTGACTAATAGGAAACAAAAAAATGAGGATAAATGAGTGCTATTCTGGCTGGCAATCAGTGACTAGTGGTGTGCCTCAGGGATCAGTGTTGGGACCCCAATTATTCCTGCTCCTAGTTCTTATGTTCTTATGATGTAAAGAATAGCTAATCACTAACAAGGGAGGAACAAACTACTGCAAACGCTGGAATTTGAACATAAGACAAAAAATGCTGGAGACCAGAGCAGGTCAGGCAGCATCCATAGAGAGAGAGTAAGCTCATGTTTCAAGTCTCGGTGATTCTTCATCAGAGCTTATGTGAAGTGTGGAGGGGGCAGCATTTATACTATAGTGGTGGAGAGGGTAGATAGACTGTAGAGTGCTGCAGGAGAAAGCATGCTGATAGTCCAGACTGTGTGATCAGAATGTGAAATAGGCAGAACAATGGTGTGTCTAACTGTCAGATGGAAGGAACAGACAATCCCTCTGAGGTTGGTGGGGGGGGGGGGGAGGGGGGGGGTGTGGGAGAGGAGACAGAAGGTGACAAAGAATATAACATGCAAAGTTAAAGGAAAGGGAAGGAAGAGATTCACAATTGAAGGTGTTGAACTTACTGTTGAGCTCTGAAGGTTGTAAACTGCCTGGTTTGAAGATAATATTTTGCTCCTCCAATTTACACAGTAAGTTGCTTGAGCATTGCAGCATGCCGAGGACAGAAAAGTGGGCATGCAAACTCCCACTATAGCATGAATGCTGCCCCCCGCCCCCGCCCCCTCACCCCCGTGATTCTCTTAAATTTTCTTTCCTTATAGCTTGACATCTTGATATATTGTCCTTGCTTGTTAGATTTTGCAGACCAAAGTGTTTTTCAAATCTTTTTACCAACTTTTTAAACAAGTTCTTCCCCAGGATTTCCTATAAGATTCCTTATTTTTCCATTATGGTCAATGGAAATTAAGATGAACCCCCACCTCTATCTCTATTTCTACATCAAAGTTCTTCTATTTCTCACTTGATATTCAGCTCGTTCCTTGCAACATGCTCTGAGCTATTCCTTTCTCTGAGAATGTGTAATTGAGCTTCAAAATGTCAGTTACTTTGAAAGCCTCAGACCAGTTGATTTTGCTTTGTATGTTTCTGATAATATCTCTGCAGTATAGAATCAATTTGTATTAATTAGCTGCAGAAATTAATTTTCTCCTGTTGCAAGCATCAGATACCCTTCAGTGTTCAAAATAATTGGCAAGTGGTTAAAAGTAAATAAACAAACTTAGATAAAAAGATTGTCTACTCCAATGAGAGAAAATAAGTGGTTTCTTTAAGTAAGTCATACTTACATATTGCTAAAAAAGACACTTTTTGACAAAGCCGCTCAGCTTGTATTTATCAGGACAATTCATGAGAATACCAGCATTACTAGACTATATATTTAGTTTTCATACATAAAAATGTGGGACATAGGTAAAGTAGTGCTACTTCTGCAATCATAATTACTTATGCAAGGTAAGTGAACTCACACCAGTGTATAATTGTTTCAGCCAAGAGCTGAGTCAACAAGAATGAAAACTATGTGAAGGAAATATATAATTGTTTTTGTATTAGCTAAAATGTGCATGCAAGAATGAAATGTGCCTGCAAACAATGGTAGATGTTACAGACAAATAGACAAGGTGCTGTGAGGGGAGGGGGTTAAGCTAGATATGCCTGTACAAACAGTAGTTATAAGGATCTATTTCCCGCTTCTGCAAAAACAAGAACAAACCACAATCAAGAAGTCATGAGTCATAAGATCATAACAAGTGAGGGAAACAGATGGTGGTGAAGGAGGATATACCTAACAATGGACCATGGCAGGGGGAATGTGGCCAAATGGCCTTGTGAGGCCAGAAATAAGCATATTGTCACAGACAAGGCTGTATAAGGCAAGAGATGAACAAGAGTAATGGGCGCTGGTCTTAGAGAGGTGAGAGATGTAAACAGGGGAGGAGCAATGAGATGAAAGAATAGGAACCAAATTACATAAATATTGTGTACTAGTTGAATTCAGTGTGTGTGTGTGTCCCTGCCTTGTGGACAGTGGACACCACACCCCTCTTGCAAGAGCAAAATAAATGACACTACTGATTCAGATCTTGTCTCGGACTGAAATTATTGAAGTGAGTGAGCTTCGTTTCTCACAAGGACAATTTAATCGCTTTTTCCTTGCTGAGCCATCACATGAATGTAATTAGTTATCACCAGAAAGGAGAAAAAAAATAACAGGGCTGCTTGTGTTAATGAGGTCAAATCTTACCTTCAGCTAAAACTCTGGGGCTTTTGCTTAGCTTCTGGCATTGGTAATTGAATTCGAGATCTGTTCTTTCCAGCAGCATGTAAACACAGCTGGACAGCAGACATCTCAAACAATAGAAAACAATTCAGTACACCTTTAATAGTTTCTGTAGTACTACTCAATATATTAAATAATGGTGCTTTCAATCCATCAATAGATAATCTCGATTTCTTTATGGCCTGTCAAATAAGAAGCATTTAATAGCAGTAAGAAAAACAAGTGCTGTAAATGATATCATTACAGACAGAGCTGTGCATGTCTTCAAGCCCTTTGTAACTGTATTGGCATTTTTTGTGAATGTGCTAGATATAGAAAAGTCAACCCTCCATTATGAAGTTCATCACCCTTATTGTAGTTATGACCCACTCACTATGAGTAATAAGAATTAAGTTAATTGATTTACATACAAAGTGAAACTTCTTGCTTCAGAGAAAATGAAAATGTGTCTTTTGTGCCAGTCAACATACTCTCTCACGGTATTTAAAAAAAAAGATTCCTTGCATACTTTATCCCCCCTGGTTACTTGCAGGTCAAGGAGAAACAAGTAAGTGATCAACAGTGATGATTGCTCACATTAACGACAGAATTATGAAAATTGGGAAATATGTGGTAGATGTTTATCGTAATTTCATGAAGTCAAAGCGTATAATTCAGATTTTCAGTTTCTGTTGGAATTATTAATGCTTCATTGACTGACTGATTCTATTCATTAACAATATTATTTGTTGGTTAATTTTCTACTTTCTGGTTTCTAATTACATTTTTATTGGCTTTAGAAAACAACTGCTTAAGTTGATTCACATACCATTTTGGTCAATTGAAAATTTATAAAGCAAAAAAAAATCCTTCATTAGTGTGTGAATTAAACATCTTATCATTTTATGTTGTCCTTTCTTACTTGTAGCCTGGTCATATCCCTGATACACTCTTTATTGAAAGTCCCCAACACCAAAGGATGCAGACCTCAATGTATCTACCAAGCAATTTTGTGCCATTCACCAACAATTGTGCCTTAACTCCATGAGCCATTTTGTTGCCTTGCTTTCTGTTTCTATTCCTGCATTTGTTTTTTGCTGAATGCAAAAGATATCCTCAGCTTATTTGCTATGTCAACAGTCACCCTTTGACATCCCTTAACCCTGGACTTTTTGTCATGAAGGCTGAAACCCTGTATCTAGCTCCTTCTATCACGTTTTCCAATTTCCCTTCACCTCCTATTGAAATTTTTCTTAAGATTCTCACTGCTGTATCTTTAAACTCACATAATTCTCCAGGTTCTCCATGCCTCTGTAACCTCATCATCTCCACAGGGCCCACCACCTCTCTTGACTCCATTCCCATTAAACTAATGACTACAGAGTTTTCTTTCCTAGTCTCCTTGCTGACTGGCATTCCAATAGGTTATCTCAACGCAGGCATTCTGTCTTTCTCTTTCCCAACTGTGGCAATCAACCTTCTCCTCAGAAGACCCATCCATGAATTTACTGTCCTTATAGTTTGACCTCACTGACCTATCTTTCCTCTACTGTCAATGTGTTGTTGTCTGTCAAATACATTGTTTTGTTGAAAGCTCTTCAATCAAACCAGTAAGTCTAACATCTGTGGTAGTGAAGTTGCTTGAGGAGATTCTGAGAGATAAGATATACATGCATCTAGAAAGACAGGGTTTGATTAGGAGTAGTCAGCATGGTTTTGTGTGTGCGAAATCATGCCTCACAAATTTGTTAGAATTCTTTGATGAAGTGATCAGAAAGGTTGACAAGGGCAGGGTGGTAGGTGTAGTCTATATGGATTTCAGCAAGGCCTTTGATAAAGTTCCACATGGTAGGCTGCTGTGGAAAGTTAGAATGCATGGAATCCAGGGGGAGCTGGCAAATTGGATACACACCTGACTAAATGGTGGGAAGCAGTGGGTAATGGAAGGCTGCTTGTCAAACTGGAGGCCTGTGACTAGTGGAGCACCTCAGGCCCATTGTTGATTGTTATCTATATCAATGATTTGGAAGAGAAGGTACAGAGCATGTATAGTAAGTTTGCAGATGACACTAAAATGGGTGGTATGATGGACAGTGAGGAAGGTTATCAGAAATTGCAGCAAGACCTTGATCAGTCAGGGAAGTGGACTGAGAAATGACAAATGGAGTTTTGATTAAATTCCCTACAATGTGGAAACAGGCCCTTCGGCCCAACCAGTCTACACCGACTCTCCGAAGAGTAACCCACCCAGACCCATTTCCCTCTGACTAATACACCTATCACTATGGGCAATTTAGCACGGCCAATTCACCTGAACTGCATATCTTTGGACTGTGGGAGGAAACCAGTGCACCTGGAGGAAACTCACGCAGACACAGGGAGAATGTGCAAACTCTACACAGACAGTTGTCTGAGGCTGGAATCGAACCTGGTGCTGTGAGGCAGCAGTGCTAACTACTGCACCACCTTGCCACCCTAGGATGTTTAATATAGATAAGTGTGTGGTCTTGCATTTTGGAAATTCAAATCAAGGTAGGAGTTTCGTGGCAAATTGTCGGGCCTTAAGCAGTGTAGTGGAACAGAGGGGCCTTGGGGTTCGTGTGCATGGTTCTCTGATAGTGAAGTCACAGGTAGACAGGGCAGTGAAGAAGGCTTTTGGCACACTGGCCTTCATCAGTCAGGGCATTGAATACACAAATTGGGAAGTTATGTTGCAGTTATAGGATACTGGTGAGGCCTCACATGCAGTATTGTGTTCAGTTTTGGTCACCTTGCTATAGAAAGGATGTTATTAAACTGGAAAGAGTGCAGAAGAAATTTACAAGGATGTTGCCTGGACTCAACAATCTGAGTTATAAGGAGAATTTGGACAAGCTAGGACTTTTTTCTTTCGAGCGTAGGAGACTGAGGGGGAAATCTTATGGAAGTGTATAAGATTACGAGTGGCTTGGATAGGGTGGATGCACTCAAATTTTTTTTGCCCAGGGTTGGGGAATCAAGGACTAGAGGACATCAGTTTAAGGTTAGAGGAGAGAAAGAATAAAAACAAACCGGAGGGGAACTTTTTTTTTACACAGATGGTGGTACGCATATGGAATGAGCTGCCAGTGAAGTGGTTGAGGAGGGTACATTAATAACATTTAAAGGGCATTTGGACAAATATATGGATAAGAAAGGTTTGGAAGGATATAGGCGAAGTGCAAGGAAATGGGGTTAGCATTTGATGGACATTTTGGTTGGCAGGGACCAGTTTGGGCCAAAGGGCCTGTCTCCATGCTGCAGGACTCTATGACTTTATAAATGGCATCTTCTGTGATCACAGTGCATTATATCCTACTCAAACATTCATGTCGACTTTCATGCAATGTAGTCAGTTAGAGCAACTATCCAGGCAATGACTGCTTATCCTGCCCTATACCACTACCCCTGGAGACACCAGGATCTATTCTTGGTCCTCTCCTACTCTTCCTTACGATGTTTCCCTGGGTAACATCATCCAAAATGTTTGGTGTGTACAGTGATTTCACCGAGCTATACCTGTCCCTTTGCTGGTTCTGGATTGAAATTCAGTTTGTTCAGCAGTCAGTCCAAGATAAAGTGCAATTTCCTCTAATAAGTCACTCAGTCAAAACCACTTCCTTACCCAGCTGCTCATATTTAGTTCATGTGCCATCAATCGCATTCCAGTCTTGGACCACTGCCTGAGACTGAATCAGATTGTTCATAGTTTTGATGAATACCTGACTCCAGACTGTAATTCCCAACCCCTTGTTTACCCTTCACAAAGACTATCTCGTTCCAGTTTCACAAAAAAATCAGTCATTTTTATCCCTCACACACGCGAAACCTTTATCCATTCTTTAGTCACTTCTAGATTCAACTCTCCCATTGCTTTCTTGTCTTTCCTGCAATCTTATGTTCATTGTCAGCTGCAGCTTGTTCAAATCCTCTGTTGTCTGCATCTTATTACACAATAAGTTTGACTCACCCATTACTGTTGTGGTCACTGATATACCTTTTGCCATCAGACTACGAATACATCATTTTAAATTCCACTATCTGTTGATTTTCTGTGTGGAGTTTACACATTCTCTGGTGTCTGCGTGGGTTTTCTCCCACAGTCCAAAGATGCGCAGGTTAGATGGATTGACCATGCTAAATTTCCCATAGCAGGCTAGGTGGATTAGCCATAAAGAATGCAGAGTTACAGGGATAGGAGCCAGGGGCGGTGGACGGGAGGTTGGGTGGAATGCTCTTCAGAGGGGAAGTGTGGACTCATTGGGGTAAATGGCCTGCTTCCATGTTGTAGGGATTCGATGATTCCATGAAATCCTCACCTTTGTCTTTAAAATTTCCAGATATTGCAAATCCCTACCTCTGTGCAGCCCTCCCAGATCACTGCCTTCCTCCAATTCTGGCCTCTTGCATGCACAACATTGTCTTTGCCCCACTATTGACAGTCATACCTTCAGCTGTCAAGATATGAAAATCTAGAATTGCCTTTGGAGCTGCCCTGTCTTCACTTTTTCTCTCGTATCATCCTGAAAACCCATTTCTTTGACCAAGCTTTTTGTTGCATCTCTCCCCCTTACTTACTACCTTGTTCTTTGGTTTTGTAACCACTATTGGGCAGATACTTAGTGCGAAGGACCTTAATACTTTTTCTTTTCTAGTCTAAAGACACTATATAAATGCAAATTGTTGTTGATTGTGACTTAAAATAAACAAGCTTTAAACTCACAATAATACTCGACATTGTCTATGAACGCTAAAATGGAATAGCTGAAAGTTTTCCAGGATATGATTAGATATTGTGTGTGTGGAATGGGCTGCCAGAGGAAGTGGTGGAGACTAATACAATTGCAACATTTAAAAGGCATCTGGATAGATATATGAACAGGAAGGATTTGGAGGGATATATGCCAAGTTTAGATTAGTTTATCTGGTCGGCATAGACGGGTTGGACCGTGTTGTACACCTTTATGACTCTATGACTCTATATGACTCTTTGTCTTAAAATAGTATGCGAGGAAGAATATGGAAGAGAGTTGTTTCTCTACCTGCTGATGGCTGCTTAGCAACAGCACAGCATTTCATCAGTTTGTAATTTCGCCTCAAAATGAAAATGTGTGTGGCCTTGACTACAGTGTTATTCGTCTTCATTATAATTTTGTAATTTGAGTTGTCAAATCCACAGCAGCTGCATGTTGTTTGTTAACTCTACATTTAAAGCTTGACTAGGTGACACTTTGTCAGGAAAATTGTATGGCTAGCCATTGCACATATTGAGCTGAATAGTCAGAAAAAAGAAAGTAACATAATAGAAGAATTGAGCCCTGGGTTTACAGCATGAATGTCACAATTCCTGACTAATGATGATTTGTCTCAATTACCAGACACTGCAGTAGATTACATTCATACAATTAACAGATGGGTCATACTCTGTCCTTAGTCTGTACTGAACTGGTTCTTGATTGTGTTGATTCCTTTGCTATATTCCTTTCCAGACCGCATCTTACTGAGTCACATCTGCTTTTATTTTATGTTAAAATGATAGTCAGTAACAATCAAATATCAGCGATCATTGTTACATTTGGATGGGTAAAGCCTAGCAAAGCTTTTTATTTAAAACCTGGAATTACAGCAATTCATTCGACTGGTAATAGTTTTGATTTTTTTGTGCTGGCAGTGAACGGGTTAAGACATAGGCGATAGGGGACATAAGAGAGGATGTTGATAAGGCTCATACTCAAATTTTTAACAAAGCTTTGGTTCTTTCTAAAGAATAAAATGTGCCAACAATGGAACTGATTTGGGGAATGTGGTCTGGGCAGTCGTCTGTGAAAGGTCACACTCAAAGATATAAACAGCAACCTAGCCAAGATCTGTCAATGCCCAGTGCCATTTATTTGTGCATTTTCTTCCTAAGTACAGGACTCTGTACCCTAAGGTATCAGCCTGTTCTTCTAATCCAGTAATTTTTAAATTATTTCAGACATAGTATTTGAGATTATTCCATGGTGAGGCAGGAACCAGGCAAGAAATAATGCCTACATTTGTAAAAAAAACAATTCAAATCATAACAATTTATTAAATAAATCTTAGACCAAACAAATAGCAAATGTTGCATTGACTTATAAAATTAAGAACAATAGACTTCATTGCTTTATTGAGTGCATACTCACTGACACCTCTGATTGTGTTTTACTACTTGTTCCCAAGAAATGCTTTGTTAGAATATTTTTAATAGACAATACATTAATTATTTAAAAACAAAAGGAATTGGCTCTGCTGATATGCTTCTCTTTTGACAATGATTTTGTCAGAAGACTTTTGAAAGAAATAACCCCGTTAAAAACTTTCTCAAGTGTCTGTATCATCTTTGGATTAGCAATGATTATTTCATTACTGCTCACAAGACAAAGTAGAACACTGTCAGGAATCTTAACGTGCAGAAAGCAGCTTGCTAGCTGTATAATAGGCAGATGAATTCTGCTTCAGAAGACAGTTTTACAGCTTGATTTGCTGTTTGTCATATTCACTTAAATAATAAAAGGTCTTTTTCATTCTTTATCAAGAAAGCCAGCAATCACCTGATGGGAACTCAGTGAAGCAGCTTGCCATTTGCTTTTATCTCCAGGAAGGTGAAACAAGCTCGTTGTCTGCAGATAAGAAACTCTGGAACAGAACCACTCAAATATAGCTGTCCACAATTTATCTCAGGATTTTGCTGTTCATCTGTTAGTGCTCTTTGTGCAATGGAGCATTAAACTGCCATCCTCGGGGACGAGATTCCATCCAAGGTGCCACAGTATGTGTCACTTTATTTAGAGTTTTTGAATTGCTGTGAACCTCTCTGTGGTGAACTAGGCAGAGAATATGTAATCTTGAGCCTAATCAGAACACAGAGCTTTTACAGGCAGTAGTGCACAGTACCCAATTTACACCAGCATGTTTCACATGGTGGATTGTGATTGGGTTGAGCTATTTCAGCGAGACATCCACTGATACATTCATGCTCATAAGTGATGTGTCAGCTGAGCTGCAAAGTTGAAAATATCTTGAGCAAACAGCCTGACAGCTTGAAGGAATGAGGTAGGTGGCAAACATTCTGGCAAAGAATACAGCAAGGTCATTCAACTTTTAGCCTGCAGTGTTGAAGCCCAGAGCAAGGAATGTTTCTGATTGTTACAACTGGCATTTCTCTTAACCGGCATGATTTATAAAAGACATTTGACAGGGTCACATACAATAGATTGTGTGATAGAGTATAATTTTTTTTGACATAAAGCTGCTAGTTTGTGAAACTTACTGTATGTTGGGAAATGGGAACAGTTGTAAACTGCTTCCTGATGTTCTCTGTATCGATACAGCCCACGTTTAGAACCAGAAAGCTGTGATCTTTCTAAATCCATTGAAACAGAGCTTCTAGTCCTCTATATTTTAAACTTCATTATATTAGTATTCACAACACAGATGTGCAATGTAATAAAAGCTGTAATGAATAATTCAATGGATTATTATTACTATGGATTGAATTATTAGAAAACTAATGTGTAGATATTAAACAAAATCAGTGGAGTAACAACCACCACCACAGTGTGTGTTTGTATAAATCACTGAAGTTTTAGTGTGAAATAATATTTTCAAAACTACTTCTGTCACGCTACTTGCCATTGAAAAATGGTACTAAAATGGGGATGAAACAATATTGAATGAGTGCAGTTTAATGTGGTTATACTTACTTGCACACATAAAGGGTGAACATCAACATTTGTTAGATACAAATGACCTAACGCAGACTGATTTCAGCCGTGTAAGTGGAAAGCCTCAAACAGGCATTCAGCTTCAAATTTGCATATGCCTATGTTCTGTTTCAGATATCAGCTCTTGGTACCTCTATTTCTAAGGTAAAAACAATGACTGCAGATGCTGAAAATCAAATACTGGATTAGTGGTGCTGGAAGAGCACAGCAGTTCAGGCATTGGATGCTGCCTGAACTGCTGCTCTTCCAGCACCTCTATTTCTAACCCCACCAATATGGATGCAGTGTGCTTCAGGTGTGTAATGTGTGTGCATGCCTGACCTGCTTTATTGATTGCTTAGCTGGCCATTTTCTGCCCGAAAAATAGACAATGTATCATTGAGTTTTCAGAACATTATGCACCTGCTCTACGAAATCTTGCTCAAGAGGCTTGATTTTAAATCTCAATGGAAAAGCAGTGCAGTGATAGTCAGGCACAGGATGCTGCTGCTGGGGTCCCTGGGGTAGTGACAGGAACACATGTTGTGGCCTGGGAAGAGAGCCCGGTGTGGTATTGTGAGGAATCCTAGGATAGAGTGAAATAACTCGACAGAGGCTGGGATCCCATAGCCAAGTCCCCCCTTATTTACACATGAACAGTCCTTGGCTTAAGCACTGCCTCTTCAGAGTCAGGGCTCAGAGTGTTAGTATCTTTGACACTCACCCTTTTACTTTGTCAGCCAGGGCTCCCTGATCAAACCAGATGAACTGTCCCAATCAGAAAACTCATATTCTATAAGGTCCAGCTGGCTGATCTTGTTATAGTCACTACATAGATGATGTCCAAGGTTTCTTTATAAGCCCTGGAAGAAAAATTCGACTGTGTTATTAAGGAGGAAGGTGGTAAAACTGGCACGATAAATTTGCTATTTTCAAATATAAGGAGGCATGTGTTAAGTACAACATAGGGTTTTACCCTGACTTTGGGTTGTATCCTGACATTGGGTTTTACCCTGACACTAGATTTTTGATGAAGAGAAGCCTCTTGGGGTGCCCAGCATGTTTATGGTGTCTGATCTGGTTCATTTTTTCTCACTGTTATCAACCATAAGGTTTAAATTTAACTTCTTATCCAGCAACAAAGCTTCTCTATCCTTCTTTTTCTCAACATTAACTTCAAGCCTCCCAGCTATTTCATGATGCATTTCCCAATGATTATATTTCGGTTCTGTACTGTGCTAAGGACAAAATTAGATTTGTAAAGTAGTATACAACATCATAATGACCATTTAGTACCTGGATATGCCTGATAGTGACAACAATTGGCAAGTTATTGGGATTAATGTAATTTCTGCAGATGTCAATTACATATGGATTTATGCAGGAAAAGTAGCTCAGGTGAATTCTCATTGACTTCCTTGTGCTATTCATTTAGTGCCTACAGCCAAGACAATAAAATGCCCTTTACAAGAGGGTAGGGAGAAGCAGAGCTGAAAATGTGTTGCTGGAAAAGCGCAGCAGGTCAGGCAGCATCCAAGGAACAGGAGAATCGACGTTTCGGGTATCAGCCCTTCTTCAGGAAGAAGGACTGATGCCCGAAACATCGAATCTCCTGCTCCTTGGATGCTGCCTGACCTGCTGCGCTTTTCCAGCAACACATTTTCAGCTCTGATCTCCAGCATCTGCAGTCCTCACTTTCTTCCCGGTAGGGAGAAGCAGGACTACTTTCATCCAGCAGTCAGAAGTATCGCTGGTGGAGATTGATCTGATAGTCAAGGATCAGTAGTACAGTCCCCATTTTTAGTTTCTGTTTGAATTAGGACTCAGAGCCAATACTTTGGACTCAGTAACAAAAGCAGAAATTTTCTCAAGCAGAAGCAACTGCAGAGAGAAAGCAGAATTAATATTTTGGATCCAGTGTCCATTCTTCAGAACTAGTTCAGTTCTGCCAGACCTGCTGAGTTTCTCCAGCAATCTTTTTCTTTCTTTTAATTTCAGACTTCCAGCACCTTCAGTTCTTTGTTTTACTTTTGGGTCAGTTGTAAGAATGCTTCTATTGAAAGATGGGTCTCTCAGTTCTAACCTAAGTTCGCTACTGGACATCAAACGAGTAGTTAGACATTATTTTCTAATCTCCCTTCACTGGGTTGAAGTGGGAATCAAACTCCTTACCTTTTAACTTAGATTTCCGAACACTACCTCTAAGCCTCACATCCATTTAGAGATTGTTTAAACTTTGAAACGATGTTCAAAGTGGCAATTTTAAATAATTTGCAAAACATACAAGTCAGCAATCTCAAAGTTTGGCTGTCAAGCTTCCTAGTTATCAGCTTGGAGCGAAATGCAAAATGGAAATTCTGATCCAAGGCAAGGATGAGATGGTGGGAGGGGGTATGCTAGCCTGTACCTCCAGCTTGTTCCTTGCTGCGTGTTGGGAAAGCCAGGCGTGTGGGCAGCTTCTAACTGAGGTGGAAGCTGCAGAAAACTGGAGATGTCACAATGTGACTTATCCCTGCCCATTGATTCAACGCTCGTCTTTGCAAACGTGGACTGCAGAAGTCCAGTCAACAAAGAACATGTGTTCATCGATCTTCAAGAGGGACTCAGCCCTCATTTTATCGAAAAGGTTAGAAACCAATTTGTAGGTGAGGTAATTTAGAATAATTTTGTCTATGGCAAAGCTGCTGATTTTCCCTTATTGTGAGATGCTTTTGGAGGTCTAGCAGGGATGAGTTGCTATACTTGGCAAGGAGAACAGCAGCTACACTCTTGCATGGCTTTCTGATCTATTCTGACTAAGGCTGCGCCATACGGAGGGTAGTAATGGCAGTACATCTAGGTTTGCAGTACCACAAGGCAACAGAGGCTGGAGAGAGTGCAAGACCTTCTGCCAAGTTAGAGTTGGACTTCCCCAAACTCCTCGACAGTGACAAGAAACTGTCTGACAGGGCCGCCAATGCATTCATTATCTCAGTGTATCATTCCCCTACATGTTACACTCATTGAGGTCTACAGATGAGTTCCCTGAAACAGAGCCCTGTGATAAACTGGCACACAAACTGTGCATGCAGCCCATGCATGCTAATGACTCGTGCATACAGATTCTTTCAAACCAATGCCAAACCTGTCTATAAGGTTCCTATAGCAGCAATTTCCCAGCTGGTGAATGGCAATAACAAATCAAATGATTGAACCTGTTTCTAAGTGGAGCCTCTTCTCCTCCTGTGATAGCTGTGAGTGAATGTCTGAAGGCAACAACAAAAAAAAACAAGGGGATGGTCAGGGTAGGGAAGCAGGGGTTAGGTTGGTGTCTTTACATTATCACCTGCAGTTATCTCATCATGCCAAAAAGCAGGATGAGAATGAGGTGGGATTTGAGAAGAGAGAAAGCTTGGATGGACTATCATTCTCAATGTTCTCAGTAATTCTATTTGTCACAGGCTCTGCCACAATTGATGCCATATGCATCCCCTCCACAGGACTCATGTTCTTTGCTCCCAAACAGAAATGCTTTGCTCCTTTCTAGTACATACTATGTAAAAGGGCTGAATGTCAGTAACTATGTTGCCTTGTTTGAGTCTGTGTGTCTGCCACCATTGAATAGTTGGAGATATTTTGAGACAATTGGAGCTGGGTTTGAGACCTGCTTCAGTAGAATGAGGGTGGGGGTGAGATACAACACCTGGGGGTTAGGTGTGAGGGACTGCAGCTGCATGAAGGAGCTGTGGTGCATTGAGCAGTGTGCCATGTCAGTCCAATGGTGGGTGGGGGATGCATGTGAGGATGCATTCACTTGGCCGCCTGTATGGGGTCTTTCAGCTTCTTGCATTGTTGCCAATTCTTTGCAACTAGAATTTGGGGATTGACCTTGTTCCCAATCCCTTCCAGGGATGATGTTTGAGGATCTTGTGGACTTCCACAGTTCCTGGCTTCTTTCCTTGTACCCATCACTATGAGACCACAGCCAGTGAAAACATAGGAGCTGGCTGTTTCCCCAAATGTTCCAGCTTTATGGTAACAACAATCACCATTTCCTCTTTAAAAGAAACAGCCTGCCTTTAAGGAGAGTGGACTGGAAGCAACATTATTATTAGGATTTGATGCTCAGCTCCCTGCCGTCACACTCAGCCAGCAGCTTGGGCCCAGTGTGAACAAATGTTACAATCAAGCAAATGAGAAGGCCGTACCAAATTTGTGTGCTGCATATTTCTGGGATAGTGGATAGTGGGCAACTCAGAAATTGTGAATTCTCCCTAAGCCCACAAAAATGAAGAAGACCAATATCTAGCCCAATCTGCCTCCAGATTTGGCACAAAATCTAAGTGATTTATTATATTCAAACTTACAGCAGTGATCCAATCCTCAGGGAGAAAATGTTGAAGGGTATCTGTGACTTGACAGTCCTCCAGTATATCTGCTCCATCAGTTGCTGAGGTAATGAATCTTTACAATATTCTATTTAGGCAAAGTTAGTTGAAAAAAAACATTTTGAAAAATAATCAGATAATGGATAACTCAATGGTCAAGGACACGTCAATGAATTTGCATTTGCCGACTTATATTACCTTTTATCTATATTAAATTATAATTGTTATCTCTTGACTGAAAATTAGGAACATTGACTGGTTAATATAATTATGGTAATAGCTTTGGAATAATACCATACATTGATGCACTTTTTATGAAACAATGTGGTCTAAATCTTGTTTTTTTGAAAGAATATGTGGATCCATACATATATTTCTTGAATGTTTAAACAAAGGTAAATTTCATAAGGAAAAGGCACAGGGTGCAACAGCAACACTGACCTTGGATGGAGACCTATCGACCAGAGAATTTTCAAAGAGGGGTCACATGGTCCAGTTAACGAGTGGGATAAAATCATTTCATTTATTTGGACTTAGCTGATGCTGAAGTAAGGAGATTTGGCAAGTTGTTCTTCAAGACTAGGGGTTGCAGGCTGGGGGTTAGGGGTAGATAACTAAGGTGAATTGGAGGCAACAGTATTTGCAAAGGGTGACAGAGTAAAATATGGATGGGAATGGAGGGGACATCAAGAGCATCCTGGCTTCAAGGGGGACAGTGTATGACCACACTTCACATTTCATATGCCAAGGCTGGATGGGTAAGTGCGCAAATGCAGGCTCATGTCAATGACTTAGGTGGGGACCTGGGGAGCCAAGCCTCTGGGGTTTATTAGAAGGACTACTAGGAAGGGGATTGAATGTTTCGGGGCTCATTCTCAGGCTGGCTGAAGGGTGCTCACTGCTGTACCACAACTTCTATCATACTGGAAATTAAAAACGCGCAATGGCCTCACTCGGAGTGAGAATTCTGGCCTTCTGAATTGTGTCTCTACTATTGCCTGCAAGGCAAATGGTACTGGGTAGGCCTTGCACAATTGTGGAATTGCTTCCTGGTCAACATGCAAGGTGGCCTTGGTTCCTTTGATAGTCTCTAGATCTTCCTGAAAGACCTCTGGTTATTAAATAGGACTTCACTCAGACAGCTATTTTCCAACTGAAATATGTTGAGCCAATCTCGGTGAATCTTTCTCAACCAATTTTGCCCCAGTAATCAGGGTGACTGAACCAGGTGCTTCTGATAAGAGACCAGAACTGAAGTTGTACCCTGACTCAGTAAAGAATCTCAGTCTGGCCAAGGTCTTGTGCAAACTTATGTGCTGGAGTCCAGAGTGAATTCGTTAAAGACTTGTTCTGCAATCACTGAAATGCTGGTATTGACCTCCATTAAATTAGATTAGATTACTTACAGTGTGGAAACAGGCCCTTCGGCCCAACAAGTCCACACCGCCCCGCCGAAGCGCAACCCACCCATACCCCTACATTTACCCCTTACCTAACACTACGGGGAATTCAGCATGGCCAATTCACTTGACCTGCACATCTTTGGACTGTGGGAGGAAACCGGAGCACCCGGAGGAAACCCATGCAGACACGGGGAGAACGTGCAAACTCCACACAGTCAGTCGCCTGAGGCGGGAATTGAACCGAGGTCTCTGGCGCTGTGAGGCAGCAGTGCTAACCACTGTGCCACCGTGCCACCCAAATTAGACTTGGGTGACCATTTAACCAGATGTTTATTTTGATTGGTTCTCATTTGGATGTTGCTAAGCAATTTCACTGTTCGAAACTGGATGTAGGTCGACATTCCAGTGTGTGCACAGTCCTGGATACCAGCCTATGAGTTCTCTTACTCCATTTAGGTTTAGTGGGACTGTTTTGCTAACTCAAATCCATATACCAGCAGCAACTACAATGGCTTGCCAGACCAGATTTTGAAGAAAATTTTAACTGTTTGGCTGAGACTTGGCTTTGTTTTGCTGTGGGCTGACCTAGACCCTCTCTGTTCAGGATATGTCCTGAGTGAGGTTATGCAATTGTCTTCAATCAAGTGGTGTTCCCCAAGCTGAGTCAGACTGGCGAGGGTGTCCACTTTCATTGGGATACCCTATAACTCAATGTACCATTTGCCACATTAGATTAGATTAGATTAGATTACTTACAGTGTGGGAACAGGCCCTTCGGCCCAACAAGTCCACACCGCCCCGCCGAAGCGTAACCCACACCATACCCCTACATCTACATCTATCCCTTACCTAACACTACGGGCAATTTAGCATGGCCAATTCACCTGAACTGCACATTTTTGGACTGTGGGAGGAAACCGGAGCACCCGGAGGAAACCCACGCAGACACTGGGAGAACGTGCAAACTCCACACAGTCAGTCGCCTGAGGTGGGAATTGAACCCGGGTCTCTGGTGCTGTGAGGCAGCAGTGCTAACCACTGTGCCACCGTGCCACATATTCCAGTTATGAACTAGTTGTCGTGCCTGTCTGAAGACCAGTTGGGCTTCAGCTAGTAGGTGCTTTTGCATTATTATTGTCATCAATCCCACATACCAATTGGCCTCTCAGCATCTCATTAAGGGTTAACCTAAAGTCATATGTCTCTGCCAGTCATCTTAACCTAGTCAAAAGTCCCAATGCGGATTCCCCTGGTTCTTTAATTGCCAAATAAATCTGACAGCATCTCAGAATTCGAGGAGGTTTGGGTCATAATATTGCTTAACTAAATCCATCAATGTTTGAAAGATTTTAGTATCTGGTTCCTCAGGGAAAGTCAGGCTCTGAATAACCAAAAAAGCTGTGGGTCCCCAAGCTGTCAGGAGATTTACCGATTGCTTTCCATCTGCCACAATGTTATTTGCCCAGAAAAAGTAACGCATTCTTTCCACATACTGGGCCCAATCTTCGACAGCAGGATTGAATAAGTCAAGCTTCTCAATGATTCGAGGAATGCTTACTCCAACTCAAAGATGACTGTTGTGAACTGATTTTTTCAAGAGTGTGCTTTTTTCTATTGCCACTAAAATAACTCAATGGGGCCAGTATCCTCTCACCAAGTCACCCTTTATTTACACATGGAGAGTCCTTGACACTGATCCAGCTCCCTCAGAGTCTGCTCTCAGAGACACATGACATCTGACACTATCTGTCAGCCAGGGCTCACTGATTGGACCAGATTAATAGCCCCAATCAGGGAACTCATATTCTATGAGATCCATCTGGCTGACCTCATCATAATCATGACAGCTATCGATTAATTTATTTGCATTGTATCATAATTGGACTGAATTTACTGTTCCGCATGTGGGCCTCATTTACAGTTTGGAAAATGAGCAAGAAATCAATGTTGTTTCAGTGGAAGAAGCTATTAAATCCTATCCATCACACATCCCAAATCCAATGGCTCGATTGGTGCATGAAAAAAAGAGCAGAGATTTGGTATTTCCAAGTTCTACCCCAACTGGCAGACTCAAATATAGTGGCTTTGTGTTTAACGTCCCTGAATTTGAAGGTTGATACAACAGCAGGTGAATAAAGTGTTGTTTTGCGGCTAATTGATTGGGAAAAGCTGGGATGGGAGTTGGTGTGGCACAATGTGGAAAATTTATCTCCCTTTAGGTGATTGAATGCAGCAAGGCCTATTAACACTACCTTATCACAAAGCTTTAGTTAATAACTGCCATATTGGTATAAAGGACTGCATCCAAGGGAATTAAATGCTACAGAAGGCATATTGCAGGGCATGTTGTTACAAATCTTTTAATTTGTAAACAAAGTTCTCAGTTAAACTGAGGTTACACAGAGCCTCTACATAACTAACATTTAGACTTGGTCTTTTTTTGAGGGTCATATCTCTAATTTAGCAAAATATACAAACTAGTAATCTTTAAATTCTCACCAAATAATTCAAAAGCCTGGACTTTGGGGTTGAGAGAAAAACAATTAAATTGGTTCATTTTGAAATGGCTGCACAAATGACCTCACTTGAAAATAGGAACACACAGGAATATACAAAGAAATGTTTAATGAGTAAGACTGACAATGGTATATGGAAAAGTCTATGAAAAAGCTAAGTAGCTGAACATTAAAATTCATCAACTCTAACATATAGTCCACAAAGACATCTTCAACTGTTTTCACATAGGGATTAGACTTCTCAACTACAAATATTGCTGGAACAAAGTCATAAATCTGAAATTCATTATGTAAATTAGGGGATTTAAATCTCAGTATCTATATACAGAGGAACCTCAATTATCCAAACGACACAGGCGGGGAGTATTTTGTTCGAATAATCGAATGTTCGGATAATCAAATGCCAGATAACAGAGTTTAACCAAGCATCTGGACCTTGCGATCTTGTTCAGATAATCCAAATTTCGGATAATCAAATGTCGGATAATCGAGGTTCCTCTGTAAACAAATGACAGAGAATTCTAACAGATCAGGAGAACTTTTTGAAAAAAAACGGATTGTCCCTGTTGTAGTCCAGCAGCCAGGTTTTTACCCATTAAAACCTATCAAGGTCTTAGGAAGATATTGAAAAATATGAAGTACTGGACAGTGACACAATGGATTGTTTCCTTTTGGATTGGAGCAAGAATAGTTACCTACAATTTTTGTAATTGGAGAGAGGTAAAGGGCGGCACGGTGGCACAGTGGTTAGCACTGCTGCCTCACAGCGCCGGAGACCCGGGTTCAATTCCCGCCTCAGGCGACTGACTGTGTGGAGTTTGCACGTTCTCCCCGTGTCTGCGTGGGTTTCCTCCGGGTGCTCCGGTTTCCTCCCACAGTCCAAAGATGTGCAGGTCAGGTGAATTGGCCATGCTAAATTGCCCGTAGTGTTAGGTAAGGGGTAGATGTAGATGCAGGGGTATGGGTGGGTTACGCTTCGGCGGGGCGGTGTGGACTTGTTGGGCCGAAGGGCCTGTTTCCACACTGTAAGTAATCTAATCTAATCTAAAGCAAAAAAAAACAAAACCCTTTCGTGACCAACTGAGGAAGTTGAATAAAGGAGATCAAATCATCCCATTTCACCTGATTGTAACAAAGCCTAGAAAAAAATGCAGAATAAGCGATGAAAAATCTGTAAAGAAGTTGCTGCAAACAATTCAAGTTCCCACAAGGAGTAAAATTTGGAGTTTGTTTTACTGGGAAATGAATAAACAGAAGGTTGCTCTGAATTGGAATTGCCCGCCAGAAATAGGGATAAAAGCAGGGTCCATAGCATTCCAAGTGGGTGTATGTTTTAAAGGCACTTAAAACAATGTGGTGAGAAACAGCAGCAGAATATAGAAGGAAGCGGATAGCATTTTCAGAAATCTGGCAAAAACTTTATTCGCAGAATGACCTCCTTCATAAAATTTTATGAGTCTGAGCAAGCAGCAGACAGCTAGTTGTTCAAAGCACACCCACGGATTCTATATTGTTACAAACAATTAGAGCCAAGAAACTCTCTAAGGAGCCATTAATGTTTGTGTGTCAACCATCAAAATTCAGAGGTATAACCCTGAAAAGGTCTGATAACTATGTTATCATGCAAATGCATAATGCATTCATATCAAATTCCCTTCTCTGCTAGTTTACTCAAGTCATTGATTGCATTAAACCTCAACAGATTAAGTCCTTTGTTACAATAGTTGAGAGAGGAATTTTAAACAAATGCATTAAGCATTCACAGAATAATGTATTTGAAATGATGAGGAGTCTGAAACTGTGGAGTGGCAGAGAGATTTAGGGGTCTGTGTACAGAGATAATTAAAAAAAAAAGTAGGCAGGCACTAATGTTAATTAAAAAGACTGGTGGAATATTAACCTACCTATCAAAGAAGCTGGAAAGCAAAGGGTTAGAAGCTGTGCTCCAGTTATATAAAGCTCTGTTTAGACTGCACTTAGAGTGCTGTGTTGATTTCTGGGGGCATTCCATCCTAGAAAGGAGATGCTCATTGTGGGGGATGTATCGATAATACTGTGATAACTGTTATAACACATATTGAACGTTAAGCAGTTCAGTATGAGGGCTTCTGTATGTCTAAGAAGGCTTTGATGTTGGCAGTGTGTTCATCTATCAATGAATCAAAATGTAAATCAAGTAGTTCACATTATGTTTCGGAGAACGTACAACACCTAGATTTCCACATTTTCAATGATAAATTACTGGTGACTGTTCAGGACATTGACTGGACATACATCTCGTTATGTGCAAATGATTATGGAAGATTTGGCAACAGCATGAATCTCATACTTCAGCTTCTTTTTCTTCAAGATCATCTAGAAACAGATTTGGCCAAATGATTTTTGTACTTGGAGTTTGTTAATTTGCTTATTGTAGATCTGTTTAATGAGGAGAATATTGTGACCTTTGTGTTTCAACTCCATGCATCAAAAAACCGTAATGACAATTATAATTATACTTGGAAAGGTTATCCTTTTCATCATGTTACTGTTTCTATTGTTGAGCTATTTAGCAGGGATCACAGTTCGTGTTTGATTAGCATTTCCATACTAGCTTCTTTTATGATACAGATTGTTTCTATTCTTTCATGGTTGTTGGCATTGCTGGCTAAGCCAGTATTTATTACACATTCTTAATTTTGTTTCAGGAAGTGGCGATGAGTTGCCTTCATTAACTGTTGCAGTCTATGAAGAGCCAGAACATCCAGAGTGCTGTCTGAATCTCAGAAACATAGAAAATAGGAGCAGAGTAGGCAATTCAACCTGCTCCACCATTCATCATGACCATGTAAACACCATGCTCCCATGCTATCCCCATACCCCTTGGTACCTTTGGCTTCTCAAAATCAGTCAATCTTAAATCTTTTTAGAGACTTCAACTCCACAGTCTTTTGTGATTTGGAGGTGCCAGTGTTGGATAGAGATGTACAACGTTATAAATGACACAACACCAGTGCTGCTCCTTCATTAGGTGGTTGTGATGAAGGAGCAGCGCTCAGAAAGCTAGTGCTTCCAAATAAACCTGTTGGACTATAACCTGATGTTGTATAATTTTTAAACTTTGTGTAGTCTTGTGTGACAGAGAATTCCAAAAGTTCACCACTCTCTGAGTGAAGAAATTTCTCCTAATCACAATCCCAAATGGATAGATTCTTCATTAGGAGAGGAATGAAGGGTTATGAGGAAAACACAGGAAAGTGGATCTGAAATGCGTGTCAGATCAGGTCTGATCATATTGAATGGTGAAGCAGATTCGAGGGGCTCAATGGCTTAATCCTGTTCCCATTTCTTAGCATCTTATGGAAATGACATACCACATCATGAAAAATGTCCATAATACAGAGGAGGAAGTGCTGGATGTCTTGAAATGCATAAAAGGTGGATAAATCCCCTGGACCTGATCAGGTGTACCTTAGTACTCTGTGGCAACTAGGGAAGTGATTGTTGGGTCCCTTGCTGAGATATTTGTATCATCGATAGTCACAGGTGAGGTGCTGGAAGACTGGAGGTTGGCTAACATGGTACCACTACTTCAGAAAGGTGGTAAGGAAAAGTCAGGGAACTATAGACCGGTGAGCCTGATGTCAGTGGTGGGAAAGTTGTTGGCGGCAATCCTGAGGCATAGGATTTACACGTATTTGGAAAGGCAAGTACTGATTAGGGATAGCCAACATGGCTTTGTTTGTGGGAAATCATGTCTCACGAACTTGATTGAGTTTTTTGAAGAAGTAGCAAAGAGGATTGATGAGGGCGGAGCAGTGAACATTATCTATATGGACTTCAGTAAGGCATTCGACAAGGTTTCCCATGGGAGACTGATTACCAAGGCTAGATCTCATGGAATACAGGAAGAACTAGCCATTTGGATACAGAACTGGCTCAAAGGCAGAAGACAGAGGGTGGTGGTGGAGGGTTGTTTTTCAGACTGGAGGCCTGTGACCAGTGGAGTGCCACAAGGATCAGTGCTGGGTCCACTATGTTCCATCATTTCTATTAGTGATTTGGATATGAACATAGGAGGTATAGTTAGTAAGATTGCAGATTACACCAAAATTAGAGGTGTGGTGGACAGTGAAGAAAGTTACTTTAGAATACAATGGGATCTTGATCAGATGGGCTAATGGGCTGAGGAGTGGCAGATGGGGTTTAATTTAGATAAATGCGCAGTGTTGCATTTTGGGAAAGCAAATCTTAGCAGGACTCATACACTTAATGGTAAGGTCCTAGGAAGTGTTGCTGAACAAAGAGACCTTGGAGTGCAGGTTCAAAGCTCCTTGAAAGTAGAGTTGCAGGTAGATTGGATAGTGAAGCAGGCATTTGATATGTTTTCCTTTATTGGTCAAACACCGAGTGCAGGAGTTGCAAGGTTATGTTGCAGCTATATCTGATGTTGGTTTGGCCACTTTTGGAATATTGCATGCAATTCTGGTATCCTTCCTTTCAAAAGGATGTTGTGAAACCTGAAAGGGTTTACAAAGATGTTGCCAAGGCTGGAGGATTTGAGCTATAGAAAGAGGTTGGGGCCATTTTCCCTGGAGCATCGGAGGCTGAGGGGTGACCTTATAGAGGTTTATAAGACCATGAAGGGCATGGATAGGATAAATAGACAAAGTCTTTTCCCTGCAGTGGGGAAGTCCAGAACTAGAGGGCGTAGGTTTAGGGTGAGAGTGGAAAGATATAAAAAAGACGTAAGGGGAATTTTTTTCACACAGAGGGCATGCCAGAGGAAGTGGTGCAGGTTTGTACAACTGCAACATTTAAAAGGGATCTGGATGGGTATATGAATAGGAATGGTTTGGAACAATATGGTCTGGGTGCTGGCAGGTGGGACTAGATTGGGTTGGGATATCTGGTCAGCATAGACCAGTTGGACCCAAGGGTCTGTTCCCATGTTGTACATCTCTACGATTCTATATTCTAAGACCAGGACCCTTGCTTTCAAAGCGGAAACATCATCCCTGCAACCACTCTGTCCAGTCCTCTCCATATTTTGTAGGTTTCAATGAAATTCTTTCTCATTCATCTTCATTGCAGTGAACAGAGGTGCAGTCAATCCAATCTTTCCGCAAACAGCAAACCTTCCATCCTGGGATTCAGTCTAAGGAGTCTTTGTTGCATTACTCTATGGCAAGCATATCTTTTCTTCAGTAAAGAGATGAAAAATGTACGTTGTTGTCTCATCAAGATCCTGTATAACCGTAACTTGACTTCCATGCTCTTGTACACAAACCCTCGTGTAATTAAGGTCAATGTGCCTCCCTAACTGCTTGTTGGCAGGAAGGGAGAGAGTTCAAGGATTTTAATACAGTGACAGTGAAATAATAGTGTTATGCTTCCAAGTCAGAATTCTGTGACTTGGAGGAGAACTTGCAGGTGGTCAATTCCCATGTATCAGTTGCTCTTATTCTTCTGTCCCGTAGAGATTGCATGTTTGGAAGCTACAGTCTAAGGTGCCTTGGTGAGTTGTTGCAGTGCATTTTTTATCTGGTATGGACTACTGCCACTGTGTCAGTGATGGAAGGGATGCATATTGAGGATGTCAGATGGGGGTATCAATCAAATGGAGACCAGGATGGTGTTGAGCTTGTTGCTGGAGCTGCACCTACCCAGGCAAATAGGGAGCATTTCATCATACTCCTGACTTGTGCCTTCTAAATGCTTAATAGGATTTGAGGAGTCAGGTTTAGAGTAATATGCTGCACAATTTCAAGCCTCTAACCTACTCTTCTAGTTACAGTACTTATATGGCTGCATCAATTCAGTTTCTGATCAATGATAATCCCCTGGACATTTTTGGTGAGGGACTCCAGCAGTGGTAAGGACATTGAAAGTCAAAGGATGATGATTGGGTTCTGTCTTGGACACTTCCATGACAAATTCCTACAGAGATGTCTTGACCAAATTAAGTGACATCCTAAAGTCACAACCATCTGCCTTGTGTTATTCATGACTCCTGCCAGTGTAAGGTAATATTAACCTCTCTTCCCCACCAATTCCCATTGTCTGAAGCATCTTGACGCCATATCCAGTAAAATGCTGCCCAGTTATTGATGAAATGCCATTTGTTCGAATTGTCAATGACAGCTTCCATCACTTTGCTGCTGATTAAGTGTCCACTGATGAGATGACGGACAGCTGAATTGACTTTTTGTGCAAAAGATAATGGACAACCTTTCACACTGCTGGGCAGATGCTAATGTTACAGCCATACTGACCCAGCTAGGTTAGGGGTCTGGCTAGTTCAGTTCTGTTGCTGAATGATTTCAGGGTCCATAGCTTTGCAGTATCTCATACCTTTAGCTGTTTCATAATATCATGTGGAGTAAGTTGTATTGGTTGAAGACTGGCATCTGTGATGTTGGGAACCTCAGGAGGATTCTGTGATGGACATCCACTTCACAGGCATTACTGAAGATGCCTAACATAATAGTATATTATTATAATAAAGGCTTATGCCTGAAGCATTGACTTTCCTGCTCCTTGGATGCCATCTGCTTTGCTGTACTTTTCCAGTGCCACCCTTTTTCACTGAGATTCTCCAGCATCTCCAGTCCTCACTTTCAAGTGAACATTTCTGAGTCATTTCATACATGTTTTTATATTTTGTCACTGTCAAGTGCCCACTTCCAAAGAGATATGAATAAAAGTTAATGGACTGCAGTATTAACTGACAAGGGCATAATATCTTCATACTCCATTGATGCAGGTTCAAATGAAGTATTGGGTAATGATCATTTACTTTATCTCAGTTGGAGATAAAGTTCGCAATAAAAGAGGCCCACTTGGGTGAGAGGAAATGTAATGGTTAAACAGAAATTAAATATGTGCAGATGTATGAATCTGAATTAGAACAGATAATGTTAGAAAACACATGCAAGACAGGCAGCACTTGTGGAGAGAGAAAAACTAAGTCAACAGTTCAGATCAATGACATTTTATCAAGTTATTTTGGGATTTTGCTGAACAACCCTGTTCAGTTTACAAACATGATTGCAAGTTTCTGGTTACTCATCACTTTAATTTTCTATCCCACTCCCAGTCTGATCTTTCTGTCCTTGGCTTCTGTACTTCTGAACCGTTAACACTCATTTGCTTTTCCTTGAATGCTGTCTGACAGGATGAGCTTTCCCAATGTTGTCTGTTTTTACAAGAAAACAGTTATCGATTGGAAAATTTGAGGGCTTCTTCTGAGTGATTTTTTGAAAGCATCTTATTATGTCTCACAATGTCTTTATAAATTGTTGCTGACAAGAATACAAAAAAGAAGTCTAGTTTTTTGTATCACCCTGTCCGTTATATCAAATACAGGGGCTGATTTCATTCCTTGGCCATTGCTGTATGTTAATATAAGTACACTTGACACCCAAACATGTAAAATGATTTGGAATTAGATACAGTATAGCTTTGTGACAACTTAAAATGTGATTCAATCTGATTATACCAATAACATATTTTTGGCTTAGAATCATGCAATCTGGATGCAGCACATTTTGCCAAAAAAGGCTATTCAAGCATTCAATCTATGAGAAGCTTATGAGACACCAATACAATATTTCATAGTTTCTTAACAGCAGTACAGGAATTTTTTTTAAAATTCTCTCTTCTCAACAGCTGTTTCATTTTTTGACATATTTTTGTGTTTATTATCTATTTTGGCTTTCAGGTTATTTAGTAAATGTGAAGTTACCCTAGATTTCTGGTCCTGACAAGAAATTCCAAAGAATTCACATTGGATTCAAAGAGTCAAATCATTGGAAACCTCAGAATCACAGAGTCTTAGCCTGAACAGTAGGGGATTCAGGTCGGTCTGCTATAACGCATGTCTCGTTAATGCGAATTTGCTATAACACAATTGATGAATTGGGGACACTGTTTCCAAAGCATAAATTTTTGAAATATGTATTGGCTATAACATGATTCTGGTCCCATTAGTTTGAACAGGATTGCATGAAAATAGAACGACTGCATTATAGCAGAACTGTCTGTCAAAATTCATGGCAGAATCACATCAGAAGTCCAGCAAGGCCTATCATGACTTTGAGAGTAGGTCATTGCATCTTTGATCCATGTGTTGATTCGTAAGGTGAGAGTCTCAGGAGGCAGTGGCAAATTGCCAATTAAAATAGCTTGTTAAGCACTTTACTAATGCCACAACTTGCTTCATTAATATTCAGCTTCTATCTTATCAAACACACTGGATCAAGCTAGACATTGAACGTTCTTGACATAAAAATCAGAGCATACATTTGTCTGTGAGGAGGATATGCTCCATGGACATTAGCCCCCCCCACACACACACACACACACCCCTTGTCTATGGACCTTACATTTCACAACTCCTACAATCCTCGGGCAACTCTCCAATCCAATTTCATAGCAAACACAGACTTGCATAAAAAAGACACATCAGCAAATAGCATTGAAATGCTGCTACAAACGACACTGCATGGGTGGGTAGGCACCCTGCTTATGTATTGGACCAGGTTGCATCACTGCATAATTCCATGCAGCATTATTAGTAGAACATGCTTGGAGCAGGTATGAAATCTTGTGCCCTCATCTGTGGCACAATTAGTGGCAGGAACATTAAATTGGGCAGGTGGGTGGAAGCTCTGCCACCTTCCTGCTCCCAACCCAGGTCAATCCTTGGCGCAAAAAAAACCTGTGGAGGTCCGACTGCCATTAGAGGTGTTTAACTGGAAATTAATGCTGACTGATGCATAATGAGGCAGGCCTGCCATAGAACAGGCAACAAAGGGGCTACATCACATGTCTGAATTCACCTTTCAAGGTCCTGGCTACGTCTCCAAGACTCCTTCCTAGGTTGTGATCCAGCATATGAGACCAGTACTTTGACTTCATCAGCATGATTGCTAAGAAGGATAGCTCAATGAATTGCTCGCAATCAACTGGGCAGAAATGCATTGTACAGTGAAAGAAGACCAGCAAATAATCTACGTTTCTGATTTTATTCATGTATTTTTTCAGTGCTGTAAGGAAGCCAGAATTTACCACCGGTTATGATCGATGCAGGGTCCCAGGGATTAGAAACAGCAGCAGACATGTAGCCCATTGAGACAGTTTCACCATTCATCAAGATCATGACAAAGCTGTGACTTTTGCCGCATATCCCTTGATCAATAAAATGTGATCTAAAATTCATATTTGATTGAGTATTAGCTGTGGAAGAGATTTTCAAACTTCTACCAACGTTGTTGATAGGTTTCTCAGTTGCCGAAATGCTACTGTGTGATCTTTGATTCCCACAAGCAACAAAAGTTCTCCTCTCAGTTCAAAGACTTGCTTAGGTAATTGTACCCAATGCAGTGACTGATCATTTCTGTGAATATTACAGGATTCATCTAGTGCAAGTGAAGTGCAATAGAATCTATCAACTCAACAACTTTCCCTTATTCTGAACAGAAAAAAATGTTGTACATAAAATGCAAAAGAAGTTTCTTGTTCCTTTCCAATACAGCATACTAAATTTCTCATGGATTGCAATATTTTTCCTCAAACCTTATACTTTTTGACTAGAGGCACATTAATCAGCTCTCTAAATGAGCTACTCATCGGATCTGTCGCTGTTCTTCGTTTTCTTGTGACAAATCTATCCATTTGAAAATCTTTTCAATCTATTGCTCATGATTCTTTCATGAGACATGGCAGATCTGTCCCTATTCTGCATCTTAAATCCATTTGTCATCCAGATCTTTGTCCAGGATCCAGTCTGATGATTTCTTGCTTTGCCATTTTCTTAACTCCCAAATCTTCTTACCCTACAGAATTCAGAAATCTATCATACTTACAATGCGAATGTTCTGGTTGTCAGAGAAATGAGGGCGAAGGCCTGCCTTAATAGTCAGAAAAGAGGGATTGTGAAGAGTCATTGTTTGCTCAGAAGAAAAGGTATTATGTGGAATGCGCAGCCCTTAGCTTTTATATGTTGCAAATTACTTTCAAGGATCAGAAGCATGCATTCTGCTAATGTTAGTGATACTTGAAAAGTGATAGGACACCATCTCACTAGAAATATTTCCTGTTACCTGATTTGGTCTGTTATTAGGCACGTTTGCCAGTTAAATTACAAAACCAAGTCCCTAGCCTTCCAGGGAATGATTAGAAAAAATAGGCCTTATCAACTTCTGATGTGTGAAAATTACTATTCATTTTACCCTGTAGCACATTCAATTTATTCTCGAATTGATTTTTTGCTGCTGACTAAATCTTTAACACTAAGTCTGGCTAATGTTTGAGGCGATGTGATCACAATTTCAAATTATATTCTTGTCCTGATGGATACAATTGAAAACAGAAATTACCACTGTAGAAAGGGGAGATTGAAAAAGGCTTTTATTTTTAACCAAGCAGATACTTCTGCAAATCGATCCAGTAACATCTGATTGATGGTAAACTTAATTTATTCCCCAGATATTGATACTGATTTTATAGGTAGCCTGAAAGGTATTGGGAAGGACTGACGTTGCAAACTAATCCAAAAGAAAATTCAGAATCAGGGCTGCAACCCTAGTGAGATTTTACCCAGTGAGATTAATATCTTCGGCACTATTTCATCACAATTCCTTGATTGCCGAGTGTTCACTCTCAGAGGATACATAGTCGGATAATTAATTTGATTGGCAGGCACAAGATCTTGCAGGCTTACCTAGACACCAGACCATGGCTACCCTAGATGCCTGCAAGGGTGGGGGAGTGATCCAAATGCTTTTTGTGGAGATAAGTCTTTAGACTTTAAGATCTGGTTGTTTTCTTAGCTTTTGGCTTTTCTGGTATTTTTTTCTGCTTTTTTAAAATTCTGATTTTGTAACCAAGATAGCACTGGAGAATGGCAATTTTGTACACTTTTCACTGTATTCATGTATTTCTAGACGAGTACACATGAGAATAATTCTAATTCCAATTCTAATTCTTAAATCTAAGTAGAGTTTATCCAAAGTGAATACAATGGGTATTACACCTTCGGATGTGAAGGAAAAAGAGGAGGCTGCAGTGACTGTGTGCAGTGCCTGCTCCACTCTCAGAGCACACACTCCTGGCTGTTGACAATAGAAGTACTAATTAGCAGACTCTCATGTTACCATCTGGCAGTGATGAGCTAAGTGTCTCACATACCTTCTTTGGTAAACTCATCTTGTACCTGTCACTGAGGAGCAGATGAATATAAAATAAATCAAGGTCTGGCAAGATTTATTAACAGAAGAATCTACCTGGCGAGCATGTCATGTAAGTCCTGTAATATATTTCCTTCAAAAGGTTGTTAATCGTTTTAGCTAAAGCCAATTCTGATTAAGTGCACTATTGGGAATATACCTGATTCTGTTGCAAAAATAATGTAATATTTCAGACAAACTCACTCATACAAGTTACTTTTATGACCATCAGTCAGAATCAGAAAGAAAGATTGAACAGAAACTTTGATTCACAAGCCAAAATGTTAACCAAGTATTAATCTGTACAAACACTAAACATAGTGTGTGGCGTGTTGCTTGGATTAAATAAAAATAGCAGGTTCCAGATTAGAGTGGTGCTGGAAAAGCACAGCAGTTCAGGCAGCATCTGAGGAGCAGGAAAATCGACATTTCGGGCAAAAGCCCTTCATCAGGAATAGACTTTATTCCTGATCTATTGCTCTATTCCTGATGAAGGGCCTTTGCCTGAAACATCGATTTTCCTGCTCCTCGGATGCTGCCTGAACTGCTGTGCTTTTCCAGCACTACTCTAATCTAGAATCTGGTTTCCAGCATCTGCAGCCCTTGTTTTTACCTAAATAAAAATAGCAGCATGGACATTAGAAAATTCAAGCTCCAAGTCTTTTTTGAGAAAGAAGAGAATCATACTTTGATTTTTAACCTTGCAAAACTCTTGATTTAGGAAGTGAATCAGGTCATTCGGAATTGATGTGCCAAGACACTTGCTCACACAAAATGTTTGTGGTAATTTTGTGCTCACTCCCCAAATAAACTTTGAAACATGGTCAACTGAACATTTGTTAGCTCAGGGTATTCTGGAACTATGGAATCATCATTTATAAACTGAGTTAAGATGCACACCTGATATGATCTAATTGAATGGTAGAGGAGGTAGAAGCAAATGAATCCAGTTGCAACTTTGAAGAGGTTTTGAAGAGGAAAGTGTGAGATTCCAGATGTGAAAAGGCTCAGTTTCATTTAAAAATTAAAGGAGTCTTTGCAACCTTCTGATATCCCTTCCCATCAGGTCCGGTGTAGGGTGGTAATTCTGCTCATCCCATCAAAGGAGTCATAGCACCTCCAACCAGTTGTGGGTGGGGAGTGCCATTGCCTTCCCATCTTGCCTTCCGGAAAATGGTCCTCATCCTGTTTCCTGGAAAATGGCCTTTGGCCTGCTTCCCAGATGGCCTTGGGGCAGAAAGATGTGAGGAAACTGATGCATTGGGTGGCAATATAAATTTATATAGACACTGAAATAACTGCACAGAGGCTAGCATCCTATCACCAAATCACCCTTATTTACTTGTGCATAGTACACTGGCTGTGGCCAGCTAGTTCAGAGTCAGTCCAGAAGTGAGGAGATTCTGAATCCCCTGTCTATATCTGTCAGCCAGGGCTCCCGGGTTAACAACACCATCAAACATCTCATAGTAAATGAGATGCACCCAGTTCCAATCACTATACCCTCTTCGCCTTTTGCCTTGATCCAGGGCCTAATGCTTTCTGGTTTATGTTTTTGGTGGAACGTTAGAGAGTTTGCTCATCAAAATGGACTTTGAGAGGTTGCTCATGAACATAAACATCTCTGACCTCAAAGTAACTGATTACTATTAAAAGAAATCTGAAGTTTGCTCTGACAGCAGTGAATGGCCTGCTAGTTTCTAGATGTAGAAGGCAACGTGATCTCGCAAAATAAAAGCAGAGAATACTGGAAATAGTTGGCAGGTCCAGGCGGCACACGTGGAGAAAGGAAGGCCATGTTAGAGTTGTGGCCAATGACATTTAGTCAGAACCAAGAGATGTTGCTGATGAACAACTTATAATGCCTTTATTCCTGATGAAGGGCTTTTGCCCGAAACGTTGATTTCGCTGCTCGTTGGATGCTGCCTGAACTGCTGTGCTCTTCCAGCACCACTAATCCAACTTATAATGGAGGAACAGTCATGGTAAAAATAGGAGGAAGAGTGAGACAAACCAGTCTGGGATTAGGTGTATAATATGAAATGATTAAGTGACAGGTGTGGTCATTATGTGACAAAAGCAAGTTATAATAAGAGATTACAGAGATAAGAAATGTCCCTGAGGCCAGAGAGTGTGTATTTGTTACAAGAAGGCAGCACACGATGTGCCAAAAGAATGATGATTCTTTGGCTCAAAAGTGTGTTGACAGAAAAGGGGCAGCCAATATTGGAAACTCATTATTTGGTGAGAAATTACCACTGACAACCTCTTTAAATCAATCAATAAATCATTCACTGAATTAGAATATAGAACAGAGAAGATAGAAGATTGCAATGCAATACGGGCCCTTCGGCCCTCGATGTTGCGCCAACCTGTGAAAATAATCTGATGCCCATCTAACTTACACCGTTCCATTATTATCCATATGTTTGTCCAATGCCCATTTAAATACCTTAATATCGGCGTGTCCACTACTATTGCAGGCAGGCCGTTCCATGCCCCTACTAGTCTGAGTGAAGAAACTACCCCTAATATCTGTCCTAAATCTATCACCCTGAACTGAAAGCTATGTCCCCTCATGTTAGCCTTCACCATCCCAGGAAGTCGGCTCCTTCTGTCCACCCTATCTAACCCTCTGATTATCTTATATATCTCAATTAAAGTCACAGCTCAACCTTATTCTCTCCAATGAAAACAGCCTCAGTTCCCTCAGCCTTTCCTCATAAGACCTTCCTTCCATACCAGGTAACATCCTAGTAAATCTCCTCTGAACCCTTTCCAAAACTTCCATATCCTTCCTATAATGCGGTGACCAGAACTGCACGCAATATTCCAGGTGTGGCCTTACCAGTGTCTTGTACAGCTGAAGAATGACCTCGTGGCTCTGAAACTCAATTCCCCTATGAATAAATGCCTTCTTAACAACTCTATCAACCTGGATTGCAACTTTCAGGGATATGTGCACCTGGACACCGAGATCTCTCTGTTCATCAACCCTGCCAAGAATTTTACCATTAGCCCAGTACTCTGCTAAGTCACCTTCAATCCTGAAACTCCATATTTTGTCCAATAGCTTACTATGTGGAACCTTATCAAACACCTTATTAAAGTCCACATCAAATGCTTTACCTTCATCCACCTTTTTTGTCACCTTCTCAAAGAACTCAATAAGGTTAGTGAGTCATTACCCACTCTTCACAAAATCGTGTTGACTATCCCTAATCAAATTATTCTTTTCCAGATGATTATAAATCCTATCTCTTATAACCTTTTCCAACACCTTACCCACAACTTAGGTAAGGCTCACTGGTCTATAATTATCAGGATTGTCCCGACCCCCATTCTTAAACAAGGGAACAACATTTGCTATCCTCCAGTCTTCTGGCACTACTTCTGTTGACAATGTTGACGTAAAGATTGAAGCCAAAGGTTCATGAAAGAAAACACTTACCACCTTACCAACCAATGCTCAGAATTTTTTTTTGGTTAGAGGAGGAGGATGGGTGGGAGACACTACCCGGGTAGTGTTTCAGGTAAAGCAACCGCCCAAATATGTAACCTCGTGACCTCTCTGACAGCCGCCTGCTCGGCGGTCCCGTACTTCCTGCTGCTGGAACAACAATATGTTAGAAGTTTGCTTTCCTAGTTATTTGAAAGAACTCCTAAGTAAAATAACATCCTAATTTACCATCTATCCATCACTTTAAACCTTCATCTCTCCAACACTGGTTCATAGTGGCAGGAGTGTATACTGCTGACAAGATGCACTGCAATACGTTGGCAAGATTCCCTCAATAGTGCCTTCTTAACCTGCAATATCTACCACTTAGAAGGACAAGAGAAGTAAATACACGGTACATATGACCGCCATCATTTGCAAGGAAGCATCTGATTTGCAAGTTACACACTATCTTGAAATCAAACTAATGCCATTCCTTCACTATCATTGATAGTTCTCCATAACAGCATTGTGGATATACCAATGCCACACAGATTGCATGGTTCAAGATGGCATCTCACTCCACATTCTCTATGGCATATAGGGTCGGGAAGTGAATGCTGCCTTTAACAGCAAACCTACATTCCATGAAGCGATGAGAAAAAAATTACGACCAGTAACTATCGGGATGGCACAGTGGTTAGCACTGCTGCCTCACAGCACCAGGGACCCAAGTTTGATTCCAGCCTCAGGTGACTGTCTGTGTGGAGTTCGCGCATTCTCCCTGCATCTGCATGGGTTTTGTCCAGGTGCTCTGGTTCCTCCCACAGTCCAAAGATGTGCAGGTTAGGTGAATTGGCCATGCTAAATTGCCCATAGTGTTAGGTGCATTCGTCAGGGGTTGATATAAGGTAGGGGAACAGGTCAGGGTGGGTTACTTTTTGGAGGGTCAGTGTGGACTTGTAGGGCTGAATGGCCTGTTCCAAATTGTAGGGAATCTAATAAAAGTAAATACGAGGGTAAATTTGGTGAAAAGATGTAAATGGGCCCGAAATGGATTCTGTGTTAATAAGATACACTCCAGTGTGAATCTCTAATTTTTGCATACAATTTTAGTCTCAATTGTTAATAACCATAATTAGAAATTGACTTAGCTTAAGTTGCTACTGGAAGGTTTGTCACTCAGATATTGTTTCTTTTGTTCTCTCATCACAAGTGGATATTACAGGCTGGCCAGCATTTATTGCCTAGTTGCCCTTGAGTAGGTGTTGGTGAACTTGAACTGCTGCAGTCCATGTGCTGTGGGTTGACCCTCAGGGAGGGAATTTCCGGATTTTGACCATCGACACTGAAGGAACAGTGATATATTTCCAGGCCAGGATTATGAGGGCTTAGAAAGAAACTGGCAAGTGGTGGTGTTCTATGTATCTGTTACCCTTGACTTCATAAATAGAAGTTGGTGGGTTCTGAAAGATGGCGTTTGAGGATTTTTGTCCTGAGTTCTTGCTTAAAGCTCCTTGAGTGTTGTTGGATCTGCACCAATCTAGGTAAGTGAGGAATAATCCATCATACTCCTGATTTGTGACTTGTAGATGATGGACAGGCTATAGAAAATTTGCCGTATACCTCGCCTTTGACCTGATTTTGTAGCCGTTGTATTTATATAGTGAGTCCGGTTAAGTTTCTGGGTCAATTGTCCAGTTAAGTTTCTGGGTCAATTGTAATCCCCAGCGTGTTGATGTTGGGGATTCAGTGATAGTATTGCCACTGCATTTCAAAGCACAGTTGTTATATTATCTCTTATTGGAGATAGTCATAACCAGGTCTTCTCACATTTGAACATGAACTGTTGCAGTCTTTAAATGGTCATAAATGGAGTTGATCATTGTCCAATCAATAACAAACTTCCCACGTCTCACCTTATGATGGAGGGAACATCATAATGAAGATGGTTGGGCCGAGGACATTATTCTGAGGAATTCCTGGAGCTAAGATGACTGATCTCCAGCAACCACAACCCCATCGTTCTATGTGCCAGGTATGACTCCAATGAGTGGAGAGTTTGCCACCAATACCCATTGATTCCAGTTTTACTGGAGCTCCTTGATGACACACTTGCTCAAAAGCAGCCTTGATGTCAACAGTTGTCACTCTCACCTCACCTATGCAATGTAGCTCTTTTGTCCAAGTTTCAACCAAGGCTGTAATGAGGTCAGGAGCTGAGTGGTCCTGGCAAGCCCAAAATGGCAGTTAGTGAACAGATTGTTGTTGAACAGGTGCTGCTTGATAGCACTGTTAAAGAAACTTCCATCACTTTACTGATGAACGAGAGTAGTTTGATGGGCGGTAATTGGCCTTTTGGATTTATTCTGCTTTGTTTTCAGGCCATTTATAGGCAAAATTTTCACATAGTTGGATAGATTCCAGTGTTGTTACTGTACTGACAACAGCTTGACAAAGGGGGCAGCACATTTTGGAGCACAGGTCTTTGGTACTATTGCTGAATATTGTCAGGGCCCATTGCCTTTGCACTATCCAGTGCTTCCAACTGTTTGTTGATATCATGTGGGGTGACTGAAGACTGGTACCTGTATAGCTAGGGACTACTGGAGGAGGCCAAGATATCGTCCACATGACATGTCTGGCTGAAAATTATGGTGAATTCTTCAGCCTTATCATTTGCACTGATGGTTTGGGCTGATATACTCTTGTCGATGGGGATATTTGTGGAGCCTCCTCTACCAGTGAGGTTTGTAATTGTCCGCCGCCATTCATGACTGGATGCTGCAGGATTGCAGAACTTATACCTGGTCTGTTGATTATGGGATTGCTTAGCTCTATCTATTGCTTGCTGCTTATGCTGTTTGGCATGCAAGTACTTCCTGTTTGTGGTCTTTACCAGATTGACACCTGATTTTTATGTATGCCTGTTACTGCTCCTGGCATGCCCTCCTTCTCTCTCCATTGAACCAGGGTTGATCCCTGGCTTGATGTTAATGGTTGAGTGGGGAATATGCCTAGCTATGTGTTGAAATGTGATTCAGCAGCTGTTTATGATTCACAGTGTCCCATGGATGCCCAATCTAGAGTTAAAATCATGCAACACCAAGTTATAATCCAGCAGGTTTATTTGGAAGCACTTCTTCATCAGGTGGTTGTGAAGCAGGACCATAAGGTGGAATTTATAGCAAAAGATTACACAGTCTCATGCAGCTGAAATGATACATTGAACACTTCAGCAGTCAGGGACATTCGGCCTTGGACCTTCAGGTGACCATCTTCCAAGGCAGACTTCCGGTCAGGCAGAGGTCGAGCAGAGGCTGATAGCCAAGTTCAGTACCCATGGGGATGGTCTCAACCAGGACCTTGGGATTATGTCACACTACATTGGCCCCGCTACACTCTCTGACACACACACACACACTCTTACATGATCGCACACTCACGCAGACCTTCTCTCATACACACACACATACACCCCCCACACTCACACCCCTGCACGCACGCACCCTCTCACAGGCGTATATCCCATTACACACACACACACGCACAAACACACACACACACACACACAAACATACACACACTCACACACGCTCTCACATGCACTCACACTCACATGCATGCACTCACTGTTTCTCTCTCTTGCATGTGCATACACTTCAGTTTATGGGATAACTTTGTATTTGCACAATTATATTTTGCAGATACATTCTATTTTGCTCAAAAAATGCACAAATCTGCAGGCAGTCAATCCATGTAATATTTTGCAAATTCCACTTTGGAAATAGAACCAGTCTGACTCAAGATTGGGATACAGACAGACTCTAACCTCACACCTTTAATGCATTGTCTGAGCTGAGATATCACCCTTTGTTAGAAAACCTCAAGTTATCTTGAGGATGTGACTGGGCAGCATGGTGGCACAGTGGTTAGCACTGCTGCCTCACAGCGCCAGAGACCTGGGTTCAATTCCCGCCTCAGTGTGGAGTTTGCACATTCTCCCCGTGTCTGCGTGGGTTTCCTCCGGGTGCTCCGGTTTCCTCCCACAATCCAAAAATGTGCAGGTTAGGTGAATTGGCCATGCTAAATTGCCCATAGTGTTAGGTGAAGGGGTAAATGTAGGAGTATGGGTCTGGGTGGTATATGCTTCGGCGGGTCGGTGTGGACTTGTTGGGCCGAAGGGCCTGTTTCCACACTGTAAGTAATCTAATCTTAAAAGAAGTTCTGGGACTTACATGTTAAAGAACTGGTTTCATAGTTATCATTTGATTTTAAATGCCAGATATTTATTGAATTCCAATTCCTTATCTGTCATGTTATGATTCAAACTAAGATCCCCAGATCATTAGCTGAGTTTTTAGATTAGTACCACAAGTCCAGTGCCTTCTTGTTTGGTGCAGCAGTATAACTGGCCTCCAGCAACCTCTTCAAATGAAGGATGCCTTGGTTTTGGCATGACTCAGGATACAAAGGGTCTTGAACATAGTACTGGAGATCCTGATGGATGATAATGAGAAGGTGATATTCTGTATCAACACAAGGGGAAAAGTTCACCTGACCCTCCTCTCTGTTCTGTTCCTCTCCTTTGCAGGAACCGACGTGTTACCTCATCTCATGTCCTTCTCCCAAGAAGAACAAAAAATCATTTTGTCGATCACAGGGAACACGTAGCAAGATTGTGATTACTAAATACTCCTTATCTCCTGTTGACTCCTCTCAGGTTCCCAATAAGTAGTTGAAGTTCTCAGAAATCTTCTGGAATAAATATTAAGGTGCTTGTCGAGTCTTGTTTAAGTACCCTCAAAAAGCTGCTTGACATGCTTCTTCAAACAATTAAGTTGAATAGAGAAGATAATTTAACAGCTGACGAATCCTCTATTTGACTGGTTTACTCGTAAACTCATGGCCATTGTCAGACAAATGCTGGTCAAACATGAAAATATTAGTCAACAAAATACCACACAGCTCCTTACTTTGTATTATCAGACAATTCAAGAAGCATTCAGCTAATGAATGATCCTATGGCCAATCATTCCCACGCAGTTTCTACTTTTTAAAAATCAAAATGGCACCTTGCATCAAACATGGGTGAAACCACAGTTTCAGCTTAAGATGCCTCCTTGACCATTTTGAAATAACTTCAGCACTTAGAAAATAACTTAGAAAAGATAACTCTCTGAAGAATTATCTAAATACTATGCATCCTGTCAGAAACATAATATGTTTAAATGTACAAGCTTATTACCAACAGCAAGCAATGTGCGCTGATCTGATAACAAAGACTGCTAATGACCTTTCCACAATAGTTAATCATTCCTTATTGAGCAAAACATTCAATGTTAATTTTGTTTTTCAGTGAAAGTGGAATCATTAAACCAGGTTGCTGGTAAGAACTTAGTATTGAAGTAGTCTGTGCATTAAGCATAATTATTTGGTGCTTGAACATTCAATACAAAAAAAAGTCCTTTCTTATGAACACATTTAGGATTGTCTACATAATACTGGAATCTCCCAGTGTAGAATTTCATGGACACGTTTGCAAGCAACCCAAAAGAAATTCAACGAGTAATGATGATGCATCATTGAGTCCAATGATCAGCCTTGCAGTTAGTTCACTGACTTGTACCTCATACTGGATTAGTGGTGCTGGAAGAGCACAGCAGTTCAGGCAGCATCCAAGTAGCTTCGAAATCGGCGTTTCGGGCAAAAGCCCTTCATCAGGAATAAAGGCAGTGAGCCTGAAGCGTGGAGAGATAAGCTAGAGGAGGGTGGGGGTGGGGTGAAAGTACAATGGGTGAGTGGGGGAGGGGATGAAGGTGATAGGTCAAGGAGGAGAGGGTGGAGTGGATAGGTGGAAAAGAAGGTAGGCATGTAGGACAAGTCCGGACAAGTCATGGGGACAGTTACTGAGCTTGAAGTTTAGAACTAGGGTGAGGTGGAGGAAGGGGAAATGAGGAAACTGTTGAAGTCCACATTCATGCCTTGGGGTTGAAGTGTTCTGAGGCGGAAGATGAGCCATTCTTCCTTCAGGCATCTGGTGGTGAGGGAGCGGCGGTGAAGGAGGCCCAGGACCTCCATGTCCTCGGCAGAGTGGGAGGGGGAGTTGAAATGTTGGGCCACGGGGCGGTGTGGTTGATTGGTGCGGGTGTCCCGGAGATGTTCCCTAAAGCGCTCTGCTAGGAGGCGCCCAGTCTCCCCAATGTAGAGGAGACTGCATCGGGAGCAACGGATACAATAAATGATATTAGTGGATGTGCAAGTAAAACTTTGATGAATGTGGAAGGCTCCTTTAGGGCCTTGGATAGAGGTGAGGGAGGAGGTGTGGCTGCAGGTTTTACACTTCCTGTGGTGGCAGGGTAAAGTGCCAGAATTGGAGGGTGGGTTGTTTGGGGGCGTGGACCTGACCAGGTAGTCGCGGAGGGAACGGTCTTTGCGGAAGGCGGAAAGGGGTGGGGAGGGAAATATATCCCTGGTAGTGGGGTCTGTTTGGAGGTGGCGGAAATGTCGGCGGATGATTTGGTTTATGCGAAGGTTGGTAGGGTGGAAGGTGAGCACAGGGGCGTTCTGTCCTTGATACGGTTGGAGGGGTGGGGTCTGAGGGTGGAGGTGCGGGATGCAGACGAGATGTGTTGGAGGGCATCTTTAACCACGTGGGAAGGGAAATTGCGGTCTCTAAAGAAGGAGGCCTCCAGACCAAAGGGGTAGCCATGGGCACACGTATGGGCCCCAGCTATGCCTGTCTCGTTGTTGGCTATGTAGAGCAGTTGATCTTCCGTAATTACACTGGCACCACCCCCCACCTCTTCCTCCGCTACATTGATGACTGCATTGGCGCCACCTCGTGCTCCCGCGAGGAGGTTGAGCAATTCATCAATTTCACCAACACATTCCACCCTGACTGTAAATTTACCTGGACCATCTCTGACACCTCCCTCCCCTTCCTGGACCTCTCCATCTCCATTAATGACGACCGACTTGACACTGACATTTTTTACAAACCCACCGACTCCCACAGCTATCTGGATTACACCTCTTCCCACCCTACGTCTTGCAAAAATGCCATCCCGTATTCCCAATTCCTCTGCCTCTGCCGGATCTGCTCACAGGAGGACCAGTTCCATCACAGAACACACCAGATGGCCTCCTTCTTTAGAGACCGCAATTTCCCTTCCCATGTGGTTAATGATGCCCTCCAACACATCTCATCCACATCCCGCACCTCCGCCCTCAGACCCCACCCCTCCAACCGTAACAAGGACAGAACGCCCCTGTGCTCACCTTCCACCCTACCAACCTTCGCATAAACCAAATCATCCGCCGACATTTCCGCCACCTCCAAAAAGACCCCACCACCAGGGATATATTTCCCTCCCCACCCCTTTCCGCCTTCCGCAAAGACTGTTCCCTCCGCGACTACCTGGTCAGGTCCACGCCCCCAAACGACCCACCTTCCAATCCTGGCATTTTCCCCTGCCACCACAGGAAGTGTAAAACCTGCACCCACACCTCCTCCCTCACCTCTATCCAAGGCCCTAAAGGAGCCTTCCACATCCATCAAAGTTTTACTTGCACATCCACTAATATCATTTATTGTATCTGTTGCTCCCGATGCGGTCTCCTCTACATTGGGGAGACTGGGCGCCTCCTAGCAGAGCACTTTAGGGAACATCTCCGGGACACCCGCACCAATCAACCACACCGCCCCGTGGCCCAACATTTCAACTCCCCCTCCCACTCTGCCGAGGACATGGAGGTCCTGGGCCTCCTTCACCTCCGCTCCCTCACCATCAGACGCCTGGAGGAAGAACGCCTCATCTTCTGCCTCAGAACACTTCAATCCCGGGGCATCAATGTGGACTTCAACAGTTTCCTCATTTCCCCTTCCCCCACCCTAGTTCTAAACTTCCAGCTCAGTAACTGTCCCCATGACTTGTCCGGACTTGTCCTACATGCCTACCTTCTTTTCCACCTATCCACTCCACCCTCTCCTCCTTGACCTATCACCTTCATCTCCTCCCCACTCACCCATTGTACTGTATGCTACTTTCTCCCCACCCCCACCCTCCTCTAGCTTATCTCTCCACGCTTCAGGCTCACTGCCTTTATTCCTGATGAAGGGCTTTTGCCCGAAACGTCGATTTCGAAGCTACTTGGATGCTGTCTGAACTGCTGTGCTCTTCCAGCACCACTAATCCAGAATCTGTTTTCCAGCATCTGCAGTCATTGTTTTTACCTATCTGACTTGTACCTCAATTCCATTTACTCATCCTTCTCCATATCCCAGACCGACATGGAGTAAAGGCCTAACTTATTGCACCAGTAATAGCTCTTGGGGATGTGCCTAAAGAACAAGGATAATAAATGATATAACCTTTAAGTGTGTTCTGGTATATACATGTTAAGAGTTCCATTGTAAAAAGGGTGTAAGTAAAGAGAAAAAAAATAGCATGTTGAAAGTAAAACTTGGACAGAAAAACATCTGATTATTGGAAATCTCCTTTGAAAAACTGCCTGGTTCAAAGGTATAAGATACGTTGAACAGTTAGAACTATGACCATTAACTTGATTTATTCTATTCTTCATATTAAATGTTATCTTTGAGTGTATTCTCATCTTTTAATTAATTTGCAGCTTTGCTTCTTTTATTCAAAATGCTTCTCTTCATTTGCACCTATTGTGCGTATCCTCTGTTCAAATTCTATTTGCTGATGGAAATGTATGTGTGAGCACTAACACGTTAGCAATGAAATAATTGTTGGGAGTGGAGAACTTGACTATTGCTGAAAAACAACACCTCTTTTTGAAGCTTGTGATCTTGCAATCATCAAGTTAAATTATAAAAAGTACCAATTTAACAACATTCATCCTGTTATGAGAGCAGAGTGCTGAACTGTTTGCCAGGAGACTCTGATTTGTAATGGCTTTTCCATGGAGAATACACATATTGGATTGTGACTGCCTGTCAAACTTTGTTTAAATTTTGATTGGTCAAGGCATTGCCTGTGATATGAGTCACAGCTGTCACCTACAGAGGAACCTCGATTATCAAATATCAGATATCCGAATATCGGATTATCCGAAGGAGATCTAGAGGTCCTGGTGTGGGGCGGTGGGCTGGGAACGGTGTTCGTCAGGGTTGGGGGGGTGTGGGTGGGGGGACAGTGTTGGATTGAGGGCGAGTGGAGGCAGCGAGCTGGGGATGGTGTTGGATGGGGTTGGGGACGGGTGGAGGTGTTGGATGGGGTTGGGGGCTGGGGTCTCGCACACTGTGTGCCGCTGCCTCATCTCATGAGCAGCGAGCAGATTTAACAGAAAACTCCAAGCCCCAGAGGAAATGCATTGAATCAATTAACCAAATAATCAATTATCTGAACGAAATAGTGCCTGCCCATCTTGTTCGGATAATCAAGGTTCCTCTGTATTTCATTTTTGGACTGAAACATGCACAGCATGTGTTCGTGCTCTTCGTGTCCACACAGATCAGAGTCCTGGGTATGAGCAAAATGTAGCTTCTGCTGTGCCCAAGTAAACCACAGTGTGGTCCTGACTGACAATCCTAAATCGATTATCACTATAATTTCTCATGTAGTCAGGATTGTCTAGCAAATGCTATCCGATCACAGAATCACACATAAAGTTGGTTTGAGAATGCACATTCTGGTTCGCTATAGTCAGGAACTCAAAAATGAAACAAAGAACTGTGGATACTGGAGATCTGAAACAAATCACTAGTGAACCTCAGCAGGTCTGGCAGTTTGCTTGTGGGAAGAAGCTTTGAAGAAAAGTCACCAGACTTGAAACATTAACTCTGCCAGACCTGTTGAGTTTCACCAACAATTTCTGTTTTTGTTATGGTCAATACCTTGTCTGTTGAGAATAGCCAAAGGGATTTAAAAAAAAAATGCTTTGCCAGTCTTTGGGATGTAGGGTTATATACTTAGCATCATATGGAACTAAAATTCATTTTTGTGATCGGTAGAATGACTTGCTGGCTTTACAGCAACTAGCTTCACACATTGTCTATATGTTTAAGATATATTTTTCAGCAATAATCAAGTAGTTTAACATTCCCCAAAGGGTTACAACAGCATATCTTCCCTTGCTGCACACACACATCACTGTACGCTCCCCATCTGAATAACTAATGGGTTTAGCCGTTAGATTGCCAACAGCTTTGGTGAATGACTGTTTCGCTATGACACATTGATCAATGGGCTTTTAGTTCACAGACTCGTTTCAATCTCTCCCCATAAAGAATCCTCATTTTCTGGAAATAGCTAACAATGGTGCAAACCAAGACTTTCACTATGGGCAAGGTGAGGAAGTCAACCCAAAGATTTGCCTCAACCTGTACAGGAATTGAACCCGCATTGGCATTATTCTGCACCATACTCCACTCACCAAGCCAGCTACACTAACTGTTACCCTTTTATAATGATAAAGTAAACGAGAAAACATGCAAGCCGGTTGCTAGGCAGTATTCCTCAGATAAGGATGAAGGTTAAGTGTGGCTATATCAACTTCTAGCTAAGCCCCCACCAAAATTCATTGTCAATGTTGGCTGGGATGCTGCTGCTTTAAAACTCTACAAAAGCTATAATTCATTGTGGTCAAAAGCAGAGCAATAAAGGGAGAAATCAGAAGAGATAAAAAGTAAAAGTTCAATACATTCTTCAAGGTATAAACACAAGGTAATCCTCAATGAATCTATTTCTACATACTGTATATTTAACAATTTAGTAAGGTTACAGATGTGAGTGACAATAACTAACAACAGTACCTCTCTAAAATTTTGATCTTCATGCTGTTGCTTAATTTGCCTTTTGTTGATGGTTTCCAGTGGTTATAATGCTACAGTGACTGAAGCATAATATTGTGTTTAATTTTATGACTGGAATGAGACCCAAGGGATGAATCTAATTCTAATTGTCTCAATGCTTTCTCAACAGCAAGTGTTAGGATTTCAGAACAGGTAATGTGATCCTTTCACTATACGGTAACATGCTAGGGCAAATAAATTAGCTAAATACTGCAGATTGCCTACTCAGCAATGAGAAAACTGTTCCTTTTTTAATGTTAAGGGTGAAAATTGCTTATGACAAGGAAAACAATCCGTTTAGTGAATAACTCTCATTAGAATTCACTTGATGTAAAATGCTTCTGAAAATCATAAATTTATTAAGGATTAAAATATTCCAAGCATTATAGGCTGGGTACATTAATATCATGACAGGCCATGATGCACTTCACTCTTTGCAATACCTGAATTGGGTGGTCAACATGAACCAGTGTGCATATTGAATACATAGCCTATACTGGTTGGCAACTAATACAAGAGCCTTCCTTTTCCTTCCTTGACTTCACTGTTTCCATTTCTGAGGATAGCTGTCTCCCAAAATCCATCACAAACCATGGACTTCCACAGTTACATTGACTACACTTCCTCATACTCTTCTTCCTGTAAGGATTCTATTCCATTCTCCCAGTTGCTTCATCTCCGTCACATTTGTTCTGATGTTGCCACCTTCCACCTGGCTACCTTCAACACCACCTCCTTTTTGTTCAAATGAGGAGTCTCCCCTACATTTTGGTTGACAGGGCCCTCATATGTCTGACCCATTTCACACATTTCTACCCTCACTCCTTCCCAGAACAATGATAAGGTTTTCTTTGTCCTTATTTTCCAACCCACTAGCCTTCACATCCAAAGGATTTTCCTCCACCATTTCTGCCACCATCAAACACATCATTCCTTTCCCTTCACTGTCAGCCTTCTGCAGGGACCAATCCAGAAAGTGATACCCTAGTTCAATCCTCTAGCACACCTAATTTTTCTCATTCCTCCATGACACCTTCTTTGACAATTGCAGAAGGTGTAACACTTATCCATTTACTTCCTTCTTCCTCACTGTCCAAGATCCCAAACATAGCTTCCAGTTGACGTAGCATTTCACTTGTACTTTTTTCAATCTCGTGCTGCACTCGCTGCTCGCAATGTGGTCTCCCTTACATTGGTGAGACCAAATACAGCCTGAGTGATCGCTTTGTAGAATACCTCTGTTCTGTCTGCAGAATTGATCTTGACCTCTCCGTTGCTTGCCATTTCAGTGCACCACCTTGCTCTCATGCTAACATCTCCATCCTGGGCCTCTGCAACAAATCACAATGCCATTTCGGGGAAAATCACCTCATTTTCAGTGTAGGCATTGTACAATCTCAAGGTCTCATTATTGAATTCAATAACTTCAGAATCTGGCTGCATGGTGTCTGTTCTCCTTTTACTTTGAATTCTTTCCCATCACCAACCCCCAGAGCCTTGCCTTGCTTATGTCTTGTGCCTATTGCAAATTGTAGAGAGGATCCATTCCCATCCTTTCATACATCAATACACACTAATTTTACATTTCTTTTTCTCTTTCTCTACTGTTAACAGTCCCTTTGTCTTTTGCACTTGGACTTTGTCTCTGTCAAAAGCGTAAAGAAAATTTTCCAACATCTCTTCATTCTGAAGAAGTCGAAACAGCCTCAAAACATTAACTCTGTTTCTCCCTCTCTGGATGCTGCCAGATCGGTTGAATTTTCCCAGCATTCTTTGTGTTTGTTACTAAATCAAGTATGGGTGTACTTGAAACATGGGAATTGTCCACCTAGCTGACACTCTATCATTCTGGTAGTAGAAAAGCTTGCAATAATATGGCACCATTCATAACCTCAGCATCAACCAATGAAGTAATCTCCTGCTTTCTGCTTCTGCAGGTTAATTGTAAAATAACCACCTCGCAAAAGCAGCAACTCAGACAAGTAGAAACATCTTACTATGGTCTTTACTATCTAGTCCATTGAGGATCCTTAAAAGCTGCAATTACTTCAACGATTAACACATGTCTAAATTTGATACAAGTAAGGTAATTTCCCATTAATTTGTAATAATATTTAGGCCCTTTGGTCACGCATTTTTAACATGTACGCTCAATAACTCTCAGTAGACAACACCCTCCGACACCACCAGCCAAATTACGTAAGTGTTACATACCATTTAAGTTGCAGAATAAGTTGCGAATACACTTGAATACCAAAGATTGATGCAAATTAACTAAGCTTCTGTTGTCAGGAAGTCAATTTATTTGGCCCTTTTAGTAAGCAGAACTTTGTCAATAGGGCAGCATGGAGTCTGTATTACTGGCACCTTGTGCTATCTGGAAATACAAGAATGGAAATGTTCAAGCAATAATACATTAGTGTGATACTCTCATCCTAGAAGTGTAGAAACATAGAAGATAGATGTAGGAGTAAAAATTGCATCATTCAGCGTTTTGACCTACTGCAGAATTCAACATAATCAGAGGTCACATGAAACCAGATTATAGTCTAATAGGTTTATTTGAAACATAAAGCTGTTGTACTATAACCTGGTGCCGTGAAAGTTCTGACTTTGTCCACTGCAGTCCAACACCAGTACCCTCCACATCACAACATAATTATGGCTGATCATCCAACTCAGTACTGTCAAAATGACACACCAATTGGATCAAATTAAAAGCCAGCTGTGCCTTACGCTTCTTTCAATTTTTCTGATCTGCGAGATGCATATTGTAGGTATGTGGGAGAATCAACATTGTTATACAATAAAAATTTAACAGCTAACAAATAAATCTGCTAAATTTCAATGTAAAACTACTCACTGTTTTGAGTGAGGAAAGGGATAAGTTTCCTCGGGGAATTAATCAAGTGCTGAACTATATGCAGAGAATGATCTTGTCAGGCACTCACAATGGCCCTGAGTTGATAGCTACTTTGATAATCATTGATGATATTCAGCAGATTCCCCCAGTAGTTTCAGTGCTTGTTTCTCATGGAATGCATTTTTTCCACAAAGCCACAAGCTCGAGGAACCTGATGATTTACATAAAGATGCTTCACATTGATTTGTGAAGACTGCTCTGTAAATTATTAGGTGCTTTTGATTTCACTGAATGTTTGGAAAAATGTACTATCATTGGGAATATTTATCCATGAAAAGTATCTGCCGAAGTGGGCCATAAGAATATGTATTAACTTTCATAACACATAAATGTTTATGAATTCTATGATACGTATTTAATTGAGTAACAAGCACAAGTATTTTCACAACAAGAAACAATTTGCCCTCTTGAAACTGTTTTTGACAGTTTTGCTGTGTTCATCAATAGAGGTTTCTCATTCTAGAATTCTATTGTTAACTCCTCCACATTTTCCAGCCTTTAAGACCCTCATAAATATTTGCCTCTTCGACCAAGTGCTGAAATGGCCTGGATTTAGCTGTCATTAATGAAACAAGGGCCCTCACCATTGACTTTGAAGAAACTTGTCAATAACATCCAAAAGGGATTTTTTTTCCATGCTGAAGTTATTTTAAATCTGGCAATGAGTCAAAGGGATGTCTTGTTGGGCAATAACAGTGATATAAGCCAACAAATGGACAACCAACATTCTGGCGAAGAGACACTGGACTCGAACCTTTAACTCTGCTGTCAGCCTACTGATGCTGCCAGATCTGTTGAGTTTCTCCAGCAATTTCTGTTTTTGTTTCAGATCACCAGCATCCACAGCTCTTTGTTTTATAGATTACGTTAGATTCCCTACATCGTGGAAACAGGTCCTTCAGCCCAACAAGTCCACACTGACCCTCTGAAGAGTAACCCACCCAGACCCATTTCCCTACCCCCTACTAATGCACCTATCACTGTGGGCAATTTAGCATGGCCAATTCACCTGACCAGCACATCTTTGGACTGTGGGCGGAAACCCATGCAGACACGGGGAGAATGTGCAAACTCCACGCAGACAGTTGCCCGAGGCTGGAATTGAACCTGGGTCCCTGGCGCTGCGAGGCAGCAGTACTAACCATTGAACCCAGGGATGCCTTTATACAACAAACCAGGAATATAAATGTGTGAGGTGAAGGAATTGTATCTTTACTCTAAATATAGAGTCTGATCACATAGAACTCAGACCAGAGTCTGGGCTCTAGCTAAGGTGTATTGTTTTACCACGCTCTGTTCAATAAAGCATATTGCTGCTTTTTCCGATGAGTGTAAATCTCACTTTGCCACATAGCAGCAATGTTGACATAGAAAATAGGGTTCATTCAACCATTTGAGCCAGCTTTGCCATTCAATATGACCATGGTAAATCATCCTAGTTAGTTTCCTGGTCCCATTTTCACCCTCTTCTGATCCCTTTAGTTATAAGAGATGTATCTAACTCCTAGAAAACATTCAATGCTTTAGCCTCAGCTACAATTTAAAACATTCAAATACAAACAACAGAAGCAGAAGGTGGCACAGGTGCGTGGAAGGACCTGTAAGATTAAGCAGTTAATAAACTCCATCCAGAAAGAAAAAGTGTTTTGGTTTCTGTTTCACTGACTGACTAGTATCAGAATTGACATTGAGGATAATCTGAGAGAAACAGTTCCTCTGCTTGTGATCAAGGTTGTCTCAAAGTATAGTGACATTTCATGAGGTGTCGAGAGCAGATCTTACTCTTACATGTATCATAATTGTTATGCTCCTTTAAACCTCAATTCTAAGTCTATCAGAGTTACTAAGAATCTTCTATTAAATCTACATTCAGGTTTAAAGATTCTGCAACTGTAACAGTATTCGGCACTCTGTTCTGCTGCCCTGATGGACTTTGCAAGATAAGATCTGTCTTTATAGCATGCAAAACAACACTTTTCACTGTACCTTTGAACATGGGCAGCACAGTGGCTAGCACTGCTGCATCACAGCGCCTGGCACCTGGTTTCGATTCCAGCCTTGGGTGACTATCTGTGTGGAGTTTGCACATCCTCGTTGTGTCTGCTTGGGTTTCCTCCTACAATCCAAAGATGTGCAGGCTGAGGTGAATTGGCCATTCTAAATTGCCCGTGGTGTTAGATGCATTATTCAGGGGAATGGGTCTGGGTGCGCTGCGCTACTCTTCAGAGGGTCATTGTGGACTTGTTGGGCCAAAGGGCCTGTTTCCATACTGTCGGGAAACCTACCATCTAATCAACATGACAACAATAAATCAATCAATCCTCAACTCCAACTTAAGTGGGACACTCATTAGTTTGAAACTATTCTCCTACATTTTAAATTCCACCATGAGGGGAACATCCTTTCAGCACCTATCTGATAAAACCTGCTCTGTTTCTTCAAATAAAAAAAACTGCAGATACTGGATATCTGAAATGGAAATAGGAAGTCTAGGAGAAACTGAACAGATTCTGAAGAACAATCATAGTGGACTTGAAATGATAGTACTATTACTCTTTCCACAGACGCTGCTAGACCTGCTGAATCTGGCAACATCTGTGGAGAGAAAGTGAAAATAACATTTCTAGTATTTCGAAGAAGATGTCCTGAAGAAGGGTCACTCTGCCCAGAACATGAACTTTGCTTTCTTTCCAAAGATTAGATTAGATTACCTACAGTGAGGAACCAGGTCCTTTGCCCCAACAAGGCTGTGTCATTGAGAGTATTCAAGACTGAATTAGATAGACTTTGGAACAAGTGAGTTATGAGGATGCATGTAGGAAAGTGGACTGAGAGCCATAATTGGATCAGCCTTCTGCTTCTGTTGCCTGTTGCCAGACCTGCTGAGCTTTTCCAGCAATTTCTGTTTTTGTTTCTCATTTTCAACATCTGCACTTCTTTGATTTATTTTTGGTGCATTGAAAGTGTGTTTCAATGGTGCGTTGAAATAGGTGATCAAAATTGTACACATCTTTTGGATGAAGCTTCTGTGAAGCGCACTGTCACATTTTGGCATATTGAATGCATCATATAAACTTAAAACACATACAATTCTGTTATTCAGCTAGTCTCCATCAATATATTGTTCGACATGAGCAACAAACCTCCATTGATTTTATTTGAGCCATTAGTTTTATAGTGGCCCTAGATCTCAAAGCATTATTAAGCAATAACTACAGCACAGAGCATCAATGAGCCATAGCAGTAACTATTCAATCATAGGGGTTTTGCAGTTCAACCACAAACAATTTGACAGAAGAATATCTTTTAGATGAAATAGGAACCCTATGACATTATTATCTTATTACTCTTTACACTTATTTAATGTGTAAATTCAATTAATTAGACATACATTGCAGAATATTTGATGATCAATGTGATTTGGAAATTAATACTTGCTTCAGGGTGTCAAAGAAGATAACACTCAGGGAATTAACTGTGTATTTTAATGCAAGTCAGAAGAAAGAAAAATTTTTTCCCGGCTGGCCATTAACTTGTTGGCGTGAGTTAAATTGAAATAATGATGGTCTTTATTGGTGTTGTCCACAAACGACAAACAACTGCTGCTTTAACCTGAAAGCAATAAATGTGGAGGAGCTGAATCATTATACTATTGAGTGAACAACCAGGGGACAGTAAACTTCACAGGCACATTTTTACTTTATATTAAGGAAATGTGCCTGTAGTTTGATTAAATTTCACCATTTTCAGTACCAATTGTACAACATTATAAGGTAAATGTGGAAGGTTTCTTATCGAGCCAGGTAATTATCCAATATCACAGCCTTGAATATTGTTCCACCTATGTAGATCAGGAACCACTCTGTACCAATGACCCCATTGACGTGATGCCTGCCTTGAAGAAGTTTTCCTCCTCTCTCTACAAGAATCTCAGGGAGTCCCTCTCCCACTGCAACTCCCAGGTCATTTCCTCTGCTCTGAAGCGCCTTTATTCCTGATGAAGGGCTTTTGCCCGAAACGTCGATTTCGAAGCTACTTGGATGCTGCCTGAACTGCTGTGCTCTTCCAGCACCACTAATCCAGAAAAAGGTTTTCAGAGTCAGACAGTTAGTATTATTGAGGCAGGTTGCTCCATCAATCCTGGGACATTGTGCTATGCCTGCCAGAGATTGGAGGGTTTAGTAAGATCAGGTCTACACTCAGGTGAGTGAACATTAACAAGTGTTATTAAGCAATATGATACACAATGGATGGCAAGGGACTCTCGACGCAGTCCCAAGTCATCTGACATAATAACAAAATACTTCTCACACACATGCCCAGTTGATATTATGAGACTAAAGTACAATTAACTCATTACACTGCATTTCTCTTCCATCTAAGTGTTTATACCCAATAACTTTATCCAACTTTCTACACCACCAACCCTATCCCACTCAAGTCTCTGGGTTTTATAAGGAAAGCCAAGCGTGGTTTCAACAATCTTCTTGAAATTGTGCAGAGTGCCTTTTAAGGTTGCGGAGGTTCTCCCAATTCCAATACTTTCTCTGAGGGTCTTCATCCCTTGTTTCTGTTAGTGGCTGAATTGTCTCAGTTTCAGATCAGAGTATGCAACATTCACCGTAGCTTTGTTTTCTTTAGCAAAATCAATGTACCACTGTTTAGTCGAACAATGCCATTTAGTGATTGGCCAAGATATGATCTTGGGTATGTTACAGCTTTGTTACATGGTGCTCTCACACTGTTGGTCTTTGAGCCACACGTGGGGTCCTGTTTCCAATGTAGTCAAGACATAAGCTTGGTATTTCTGACTGAAGGTGCAGGCTTGGTCTGTCTTATAACCTTCTTCTCACTGATATATCCATTCAGCTACCTGTGGAAAGCAACTTAAGAGAAGATGGCTACACTGTGGTAATGTCACTGGATTAGGAATCCAGAGCCTTGGGCTAAAGTTGATTGCAGCAAATGTGTGTAAAAAGAGGTTTGACAACTTTATATTGAGGTGAGCAATAATGAGCACTTCATTAAGTGCACAGTCTATTGGGAAATACATAAACATCCAGCACAGGGTGCTTCTTGTGATTGTTGATGTCGGCCTGTTTGTTTACTTATTCTTCTGCTATTTCTTTATGCTATGGAGGGGCAGGATTGTATGAGATGGTCGGCCACCCATAGCTGAGATGATTGGCTACCTCCTCTAATATCACCTTATGAGGCTTTTGTGGTCTTTGCTTCATGGCAGCTTCCTTCTGAAATGGAACTTGGATTTACTTCCCTTAAGAAATGAAAGAAGATCCCGCCCATATCATTAAAAAATTAACAAGAAACTAACAATAAAATACTCTGAGCATAATTTATCTATTTATTCTCTCCTTGTTCAAAAGAAAAATGAGCTTTTCAATAACAATCAAATTTCCAGCGGTGTATTATGGAAAAATTTTCAACATGGTGATAGGAGCACTGAGTTCTAAGCCTGAGAGATGTGACATTGTGCAGTTTAACCCATGTCAAGAAACTATGTGACATGTGAAATGTTTGTCGCAAGAATGTGTTAGAATGTTGCAATGGATGTTCAACAATAAGCTAGTGTAACTAAGACTGAAGTTAGGAGCACAGTAGAGTGGGGAAGCAGCACCATGCCACTGTTCTGTTGCTTTTGTCTGATCATTTTCTTTTGACAATCACTTTGAAACCTTCAGCGACTGAATAATTCCCTGAACTGTCTAAATATACTTGAATGCACTAGAGAATGGTCTTTACATGCTATATGTAGTGAGTGTTCTTATCTCCCATATGCAGCCGTCATCACTCTCTTCAGAGAAAAGAACTGAAACTCAGTATTTCTCGAGCAGAGTTCCCTAAGAATGCATTATTAAAATGTATGATCTCGGACTAGGTCAGATGAGATCACTGATGCTCGACTATAAATCAGAGACAGTAACAAGCAATTTGTCAACATCCGCTCCGTAGAAAAATCATGAACCTAGCTGATCACACACTGTGCTATGGCTCTTTCATAATTTCTGTTCAATTTTTTTTAATTACACTGCAGCAGAAGGCAATATTAGTTGTAATTTAGCTAAGATGTGCTTTGAATAATCATACAAGAGTTGTCAGTTGATAACGTGCAGCAACAGAATGGCACAACTGACACATCGGTTTAACAAATGAACACAGTTCTTAGCACATGAAGAAGGTCTGAAGCTCAAGGTCTAATGCTAGAAAGGATGGGTTCAGTGTAACGCCATTCAAATCAGAACGCAGACCAATCTAAAGCGAGCGAGAAGGGTGATGGCCTATTACCTTTCAATTGACAACAGCAAATTTACCTCAGATTAACACCTGTTTTATGACAACACCAATTTCTATTTACATAGCATTTTTAAGGCAGTAAAACATCTTAATGAGAATTTTAAACAGAACATGACATCATATAAGAAAATATTAGGCCAGGATGACTAAAAGCTTTGTCAAAGAGGTAGGATTTAAGGAGAGTCTGAAAGGTGAAAAGTGAGGCACAGGCAAAGAGTGGTACCAGGACATTACTTTAGAACTTGGGTCCGAGGCAACAGAAGGCACAACCCCAACTGGTGCAGCAATTCAAATGAGTGATGTTCGAGAATCCAGAATTAGATGGGCATAGACATCTCTGAGGATCGTAGGGACGGAAGAGGTTAGAGAGACAGGAAGAGGCAAGGCCATAAAGGATTTTGAAACAAGGATGCAAGACTTTTCTCAACTGGGAGGTGAAGAAAGTCAGCAAGCCTAGGGTGATGGAACAGGACACAGTTGTGGGCTGCGACGCAGGCAGCAGTCTTGGATAACCTTAAAAGAATAAATGTGGGAGACCAGCCAAGAGTGAATGGAATTGTCAAGTTAGGAGGTAACAGTAGCCTGAATGGGGTTTCAGTAGTTCAGGTTGTCAGTTAGCTCACTGAGCTGGTGGGTTTGTTTCCAGATGTTTCATCACCATGCTAGGTAACACATCAGTGAGTCTTTGGTGAGGCGTTGGTGTTGTATCCCACTTGCTATTTATGTGTTTGTTGTGGTGGGTGATATTATTTCCAGTTCTGTTTGAGAGGTGGGTAAATGGGATCCAAATCTGTATGCTTGTTAATGGACTTCTGGTTTGAATGCTGGGTCTCTTGGGGTTCCTGTGCATGTCTTTGTTTGGCCTGTCCCAAATGCATGCATTGTCCCAGTCAAACTGATGCCCCTCTTTATCTGTGTATATGGATCCCAGTTGGTCACGTCTTTTGGTGGCTAATTGGTGCTCAGGTATCCTAGTGGCTAGCTTCTTGCTGGTTTGTCCAATATAATGTTTGTTGCAGTCTTTGCAGGGTATTTTGTTTGTGACGTTTGTTCTGGTGGCTGTGGGTACAGGGTCATTTAAAATCATCAGGAGCTGTTTCAGTGTGGTGGTAGGTTTGTGGGCCATCATGATGCCTAGGAGTCAGCGTAGCCTGGTTGTCATCTCTGAAATGTCTTTGATGTATGGTCGAGTGACTAGAGTCTCTGGGTGTGTTGTGTCTTCCTGTTAAGTTTGTTGTGTAGGAATCGGATGACTGTGCTTATCATGTACCTGGTGTTCCTGAATATGTTGTGTAGGTATTTTCCTCAGCTTCTTGTAGTTCCTCAGTGCTGTAATATGTTGTGGCTCATTTGAGTAGTGTCCTGGTGCAGCTCCATTTGTGTGTGTTGGGATGGTTGCTTCTATAGTTGAGGATCTGGTCAGTGTCTGTGGCATTCCTGTAAATGCTGGTCTGTAGTTTTCCATTGGCTTTTTGTCCTACCATGACATCCAAGAGGGGGAGTTGGTTTTTGTTCTCTTCCTCTTTGGTGAACTTTATACCGGTAAGGATGTTGTTTGTGTTTGTAGGTTTCTTCTAGTTAGTTGCATTTTGTGATGATAAACGTGTCATCCACAGTGTGGATCCAAAGCTTAGGCTGAATCATGGGAGGGGCTGTTTGTTCTAACCTCTGCATAACTGCTTCTGCTGTAAGTCCTGATATTGGTGATCCCACAGGTGTCCCATTGATTTGTTTGTAGATCTTGTCATTGAAAGTAAAGCCAGTTGCAGGGCACAGGTCAAGTACTTTGAGGGTGCTTTCCTTGCAGATGGAGTTGGTGCTGTGAGGTGTTTGTATCCCTGGTTTGTCGACCAGTGAGGCCAGTGTTTCTTTGGCTAGGGTATGTTTATTGATGTGAAAAGGGCCGTCACAAAGTAAACCATGACCTGGTCATCCTCTAGCTTGGTGTCTTTGATAAGGAATTCCTGGGTGGAGTAAGTTGAGACTTCTACCAGGTGTTTTAGTTTGTGTTGCAGTTTGTTTACTAGCTTGTATGTCGGTGTGCCAGGAAGTGAGATTATGGGTCTGATGGGTGGGGGCCCTTGTTTGTGTACCTTTGGAAATCTGTAAAAATGGGGTGTGTTGGGCCCTTCTGGTTTCATTCTTTGAAAGCCTGTCATGATAATTGCACCTGTCTTGTGTAGTTTCCTCAGGGCTGCTGTAATGCGGTTTTCTAGCTGTGGAGTCAGGTCCATTGCCACCTGTTGGTAGGTGTCGGTTTCAGTTATTAGTGTGTTCTGCTCAGGATGATGTTCATGCACCCTTTGTCTGCAGGTAGCAGATGAGGTGAAGGGAAAAGGATACAGGCAGGCTTAGTCATGGCATGAATGTGTGTTCTGCAGGGAAAATATGGCTCTGAGTTTGTGAACAGACAGGTTAAATCACACATTATTGTCAAGGAGGATATTGATGCTTGAGTCTTTTATCAAGGAAGAAATAGTAAGGCATTTCAATGGAAATTGCCCTGTTGGGCAGGTGCAGCATGGGTTCATGAAGGGCAGGTCATGCTTAACAAATCTTTTGGAATTCTGTGAAGACATTACAAGCAATGGGGACCCAGTGGATAGTGGATGCGATGTATCTAAATTTCGAAAATGCCTTCAACAAGGTGCCATACAAGAGGTTGTTGCATAAGGTAAAGATGCATGGCGTTAGGGATAAAGTAGTAGCATGGATAGAGGATTGGTTGACTAACAGGAAGCTAAGAGTGGGGAAGAATAAGTGCTATTCTGGTTGGCAATCAGTAACTAGTGGTTTGCCTCAGGGATCAGTGTTGGGACCGCAATTATTTGTAATTTATATAGATGATTTGGAGTTGGGGAACCACGTGTAGTGTGTCAAAGTTTGCAGATGACACTAAGATGAGTGGCAGAGCAAAATGTGCAGAGGACTTTAAATTTTTCCAGAGGAACATAGATTGTTCCTCTCCTGCATTTCCAGAAGTAAGTCTGGTAAGCCTTCAATGCACTAGCTTCACAGCCAGAACATCTTCTCTCGAACAGGGAGACCAAAACTTTTCACAATACACTGGGTGAGGTCTAACCAAGGCCCTGTACATTTGCAGCATGACATCCCTGCTCCTGTAATCAAATCCTCTCGCAAAGATGGAAAATATACCATTTGCCTTCTTCACCACCTGCTGCACCTGTGTGCTTACTTTCAGCGGCTGGTGTTCAAGGGCACTTTGATATGGTTGCACTCCCCCTTTCCCTATCAATCACCATTCACGTAAGAATCTGCCTTCCTGATTTTGCTACCAAATTAGATAACCTCATATTTATCCATATTGTACTTCATCTGCAATGTATTTTCCCACTCAACTTGTCCATGTCACACTGATGCATTTCTGCTTCTTCACAATTCACCTGCCCACCCAGCTTTAATGCACCATGACTAGGTGCTCAGTCTTAAACCCACATTCTACAATCAGTGTATCCAGGATGACTCTGACTGTGAATTATTTAAGTTTGATGTTGACGTTATATTCCATGGGATACAAAATTAGCTGACACAAAGTCTACTCATGAGGCTAACTGCACCTTTATTGTTGTGACAAGAGTTCAGAAGACCACCATGAGCAAGGTAAAGCTTTGCAATCAGCAAAAAATGTGATGCTGAATTGAGCCAACAGTAGCAGCTTCAGAAAATTTCATCATCCCGGTATCTATCATCTGATGAAAACCTTGTCAATGTCACCTGTGCTTATGCACTAATGTTGACTACCAGTATCTTAGACGATGATCAATTCTATGACTGTCCCATGATATTCTGGTGCACATTCCAACCACCTTGCAAGATCAATGGAAATGCCCAAAATGAACTCTATGCCACCAACATTATCTTTCAGCGCAAGCCTTACCATAAGACATCATGGCATCATTCAACCTCTGGCCATTGATGATATCTTGACTGATTATCACCAGAAAATGGCGTTCTCCATATCTGCACCTACCACAGTGCTGATTGTGACACTAGCAGCTGAGTGAAAGTATAGTCTTAAAAACTTAATGACTCCAATCATGATGGCCTGCTATGTATTGGCATCCCTGTTACAAGAAATTATATCAGTTACCACCCGTTCACACTAACACTCAAACAATTGTTTCCTGCCAATGACTTATTAGGAAATACTGATTGGAACTCACAACATTGAATCTCAAAGTTCAGTGCAGTTTTTTTGTTGAAAGATAAACTGCTTTGTTTGCTATCAGCCTACCTTTATACTATTTTGTTTGGTGTCTCTTTCTCAATGTTACTTCCTTGCAGATATGAATTCAATTTGCCGATGGACTATGTCAGATGGCAAACTCTGTAACCTGTCCAGATTGTGAGTGAAATAAGTATGTAACATTCTTCATCAGAGAATGCCTCCATGCTGATGTGCCTGCAAAAGTTTATATTTTATATTCCCTGACTATAAGTAAAGAAAATTGTGGTTATGGGATGGGATGTCACATCTCCAACCTTGATCACCCCACTAAAAGAGGTTAGCCAATCCTGCTACCTTGGTTGCTGTGGACCTATCTGTCACTTGATGCAGAGCTCAATAGCACTGAGGGAAAAAAAATATTTCCACATCACCCCACCCGATGACTCATCATATGAATAACCACAAGTTAATTCTTGGGACCAAGAAAAGCCTATGTTCTTACATTTGACAACTGAGCAGCATGGAAAACATACAACTATAAAGAAAGGAGGCCAATCACTTCATCTTCGAGATGTGTGGTGCAGTCTTGGTATTGCATACGAGGACAAAGTCATGAATATGGCAGTCCTATCAAAAGCAAATATCTCAAATGTTCTAGTACTTACTGAGTAGATGTGACTTTACTTGCTCAGGCACGTTCACAGCTTGGATTCCAGATGCTTTCCCAAGAATATTGAGTAGGGCAAGGTAGTCAGAGACAGAAGCTGAATAAGTTGATTAAATCTCAACTTCACGGATGCATGTAATGCATACAAAGCCCCGAAAAATTGGCGATCACATACAGGAGACATTAATTGATGATAGAGGGAAATGAGGGCTAGCATATGTCACAATGACAATCAGTGGCTCCAACAATGAAAAAGAAGTCGACAACATTGCTTGGTTTTATATCACAGCACTGAATGGTACAAGAAAGCATTAAGAATTACTTGTCACAAAATGATTTCAAAATATATTGTTATAATATTATATAGTATTAACGGATGCCAAAAAGGTACAATAAAAATAAAATGTGGAAAGCTTATAAAATAAGAGAAACAGGACAACATTCATAATCATGTTCAAGAATATATAAAACAGTAAAACTGAAAATTCATGGCCTTTCTGTTGCCAATTTGCTCTAATTCCTGTGGGAATGGATGAGGGGCTTGGAAAGGAGATGTAAATTTGAATATGTCAAGACTTATAAATGAGCTGTGGTTCCACGGTAGATCCAATCTCCGAGTCAGAAATTTGTGGGCATAAGCCCCAGTCCAGATACTTGAGCCCAAAACCAGAAACATAAAGAGCTGCAAAAACTCAGCAGGTCTGGTATCATTTTTTAAGTTCTAATCATGTTATGTGTATTTCAATGGCAAGACCAGCATTTATTGGAGAGAGGAACTGAAGCAATGTCTCAATTTTAACATTGTTCTTCTTCATTAAGTCTGTTTCTCTTTCTCAAAGACACTGTCAGACCTACTGAGCCTTTCGAGCTGTTTTCATTATCAATTTCCATTACAGTTACATTACATTTTGTTTTCATTATTATGCTCATTTCTTATGAATCTATTCATTTTTTAAGGTGCAAAAGCACAAAAGAGACACTGGATAAGATAATGCAGTGGGTAGGACAGAAATTAGATGTTAAAAGTTAAAAGTTCGGTGTTCGAAAAGCACAGCAGATCAGGCAGCATCCAAGGAGCAGGAAAATCTGCATTCATCAGGAATTAGGCTGGGAGCCTCGGGAGTGGAGAGATAAATAGGGGGCGTGGGGCTGGGGGGAAGGTAGCTGAGAGTGCAATAGGTGGATGGAGATGGGGGTAAAGGTGATAGGTTAGAGAGGACAGTGGAGCGGATAGGTGGGAAGGAAGATTGACAGGTGGGACAGGTCATGAGGATGGTACTGAGCTGGAAGTTTGGAACTGGGGTAAGGTGGGGGGAGGGGGAAATGAGGAAACTGGTGAAATCCACATTGATGCCATGGGGTTGGAGGGTCCTGAGGCAGAAGATGAGGTGTTCTTCCTCCAGGCATCAGAAATTAGATGTTAAAAGTTAAAAGTTCGGTGTTCGAAAAGCACAGCAGATCAGGCAGCATCCAAGGAGCAGGAAAATCTGCATTCATCAGGAATTAGGCTGGGAGCCTCGGGAGTGGAGAGATAAATAGGGGAGTGGCGATGGAGGAGGCCGAGGACCTGCATGTCCTCAGTAGAGTCAGTAGAGTTGGAGGGGTAGTTAAAGAGATTGGCCACAGGGTGGTGAGATTGATTGGTGTGGGTGTCCCAGAGATGTTCTCTGAAGCGCTCTGCGAGTGGGCATCCTGTCTCCCCAATGTACAGGAGACTGCATCAGGAGCAACGGATATAATAAATGACATGTTTTGAAGTGCAGGTGAAACTTTGATGGATGTGGAAGGCTCCTTTGAGGCCTTGGTTGGAGGTGACAGGGAGGTGTGGGCACCGATTTTGCAATTCCTACAGTGGCAGGGGAAGGTGCCAGGAGGAGAGGGTGCATTTACTGTACACTTCCACACGTCATTTACTCTATACTTCCACATGTCATTTACTATATCTGTTGCTCCTGATGTATCCGGTCTCCTGTACACTGGGGAGACAGGATGCCCATTCGCAGAGCGCTTCAGAGAACATCTCCAGGATACCCGCACCAATCAATCCCACCGCCCTGTGGCCAAACTCTTTAACTCCCCCTCCCACTCTACCGAGGACATGCAGGTCCTGGGCCTCCTCCATCACCACTCCCTTACCACCCGACACCTGGAGGAAGAACACCTCATCTTCCGCCTTGGAACCCTCCAACACCATGGCAGCAATGTGGATTTCACCAGTTTTCTCATTTTCCCCTCCCCCCACCTTACCCCAGTTCCTACCTTCCAGCTCAGCACCGTCCTCATGTCCATTCCATCCGTCCTTCTTCCATCCCACCTATCCATTCCACCTTCCCCTCCAACCTATCACCTTTACCCCCACCTCCATTCACCTATTGCACTCTCAGCTACCTTCTCTCCAGCCCCACCCCACTCCCATTTATCTCTGCGTGCCTGAGGCTCCCAACCCCATTCCTGATGAAGGGCTTTTGCCCAAAATGTTGATTTTCCTGCTCCTCGGATGCTGCCTGACCTGCTGTGCTTTTCCAGCACCACACTCTCGACTCTAATCTCCAGCATCTGCAGTACTCATTTTCACCTATTAGATATTAAAAGTCCTTACCAATGCTTGTGGAGCAAAGAAAGCTTACAAAATGCAAGACCTAAACCCCTGACTCATATATCTGAACCCAGCAACATTTCACCCAACCCCTGACTACCTCTGACCCCAACACTCCCCATTATCAGACCTAATAACTTATACCTCTCCTTCACCAGACCCAATGGCACCCCATGATCTCCCACCACTCTGATCCAATCCCTGGATCCAACATCCCCCAACTGAATCCTGCTACACTCAAGGATTACCCAAAGTCTTCCTCCCCTCCCATGACACACCCCATACCCTGGCTCGAACCCAATGATTCCACTTGGCCTGACAAATGCACACCCAAGCATCCTGTCACACCCAAGCATCACCAACTCACTGCCACATACCCACCAACTGCACTCCATCAACCTGACTTTGCTTGCCCTAGGTAACCATTCAATTATTCTAATACCCTAAAACCCCCTCAGCAAACTGCCATTCTAACCCCTCACCCACACTTTACCTATATATACCACCTGACCACACCCACTACCCACCCTTCCCCATTATCACCTCATATACTTATTTCTCAGTAGCTGCCAAAAGGGCAAGTAGGACATCAAGCACCAATTATGGCACACTTACTGCTGTAAGTGGTAATCTTCCATTTCAATTGACTCACCCTCTATCGTTTCCTGCAAAAATTCTATATTGGCCTCCAATGTTTCTTAGCAGGAGATTCCTGTCCAGGAAATTTGATGGTGGAACTGATCAAAATATAAGAGTAAATTTTCTTCTGGCCCAATCAGGAACCAAAGTAGGGATTTTCAGAGTTTCAGAAGCCGGGAAGACCTGAGCGTTTATTTTTCCTGATTTTAATTACAATGGACTCAGATGATAATCATTCCAATGGTTTCAACAACAAAGAAGAGCTTGTCCTCATCTGCTTTAATAAAGTTCTAGCTTTCTGAGTCAACTGCTTGTGTATTCACCTTTTTGTTCCTTAGAATTCCAACAATTACATCAGAGATAGAAGTTTATTATTGTCTTGTTTTACAGAGCGTTTAAATATGGAATTATGTACTTGGCTACATTTTGTGGGTTGTTTAGAGTCAAGTCAGTTTATGTTAGTGTAAAGCATATAACAATGATGCAGTGTTCATTCCCTGTTTGATAATAGCAATTTTTCATCTCTTGCACAAAATCTAATAATGCAACTAAACTGTGAAAAATGCATGACAGCACAACACATCATTGACAATTCAGGCAAGGGAATCCTGTCAAGCGTATAATATCTGTGTTGACCAATACTTTGACATGTTAAGACCAGAGATAGTTTTTTTGGTATCAAAATAGAAAGACTTGCTTTTGTGTCCTCACTTTTCTGGCCTTACAGTATCCTGAATCTCTTAACAATCAATTAAGTGTTTTTTAAAATTATTATCATAGTGGCTGAACTAATGCTTGAGAGATACAAGTTTGAATCCAATGAGAATAGGTAGGAAATTTAAATTTAATAAGTAAGTCACAAATAAAATGCTAGAATCAGTAACTTAGGCCTGATACAAACACTTCAAATTATTGAACATCACAGATATTAAACATATGACACTATAGCTTCTGAATTGTTGTAAAAATCCATCTGATTCACTAATATCAACATATGACTGCATGATCCACAGAAGTGTGGTTGAATCTTAACTGCCCTCTGAAATAGTGGTGCAGGAAGAGCACAACAGGTTAGGTAGCATCTGAGGAGCAGGAGGATCAACGTTTCGTGCATAAGCCCTTCATCAGACTCCTTCATCGATTCTCCTGCTCCTTTTCTAGCACCACACTCTCGACTCTGATCTTCAGTGTCTGCAGTCCTCGCCTTCTCCTGCTCTCTGAAATTGCCCAGCGACCAATTCAGTTGTGTCAAAGTGTGAGGAAACATATCAGAATCCGAGTAAAATTGGATGAACAACCTGGCATCAACCTAAGCCTGATTTAGAAATAAAATGTTCCTTCATGGTCACTGTGTGAAAATTCTGGAATTGCTTTCTGAACAGCATTGTTTATGTGCCTACACCATTCAGGCTGTAACAATTCAAGAAGATGGCTCACTCCCCAATTCTCAAGAGCAATTAGCGATGGGAAATAAATGCTGGTTTTGCCCAAATTTCATCTAATCAGGTAAACAAAAAATGAAGCTACGGTTGTAATGTGACAAACACTGAAGCCAATTTGTACACAGCCAAAGTAATAAATGATCAGATCACCTCTGTTTTAGATGTTGACTCAGGGATAACTGTTGGTCAGAAAACTAGGGAGAGGTTCCCTGCTCACCTTTGAAGTTGCAGCATAAAATTTTCACAATCTGAACATGCACTTGAAAGGCCAGATAGGCCTCATTTTTCTGTCTCATCAAAAAGATAAACCAGTACCTCACCTCTGACAGTGCATCACTCCATTGGTGCTGTGCTAACAAAATACACTTTCCATTTTATAGGCTTCCATCAAAATCAAAAATTCTTAACATAAGCATAACTGGGTAGGTTTAATGCCAGGCTATGATATGACCCAATTTCAAGTGAATTACATCAACAGGGAGACTTTGAAAACTGTATAACATTTTTGTATAATTCAGAAATCTCTTCACTAACATTTTATTCCTGCAGGATGATGTAATTGTGATTATCTGACTCAATTACATGCAAATTGGCAAGACTGTAGGACTAATGAGTTATTTGGTCCTCACTGAAAGGAAACTGCTTCCTAAAATGCACTGAAGATGTAATGTAGAAAACAAGCAGCTTGGACTTATTGGCATTTTTCAACTCAATCTCATGTGTTATCACTGCACTCCATCAAATTCACAATGGCTGCCTAGTAGCAACTGTATTTACTGTGCATTTTACCATGATGAATCAGCAGAGAGCAACTTGAGCTGATGGATTTTTCATCAGTGACTGATTGGAGCTTTATTGGAGTTGAACTTCTCAAATGAACAGCATGAGAATTGGTACGAGGTGTCCTATGAACCTCCTCCACAAGGTAAAGGGAATTATACTGGCGGGCAATCCTGATATGCATGTGCATGGTGTTCAGTCACCTTGCAGACATGCCTTTTTCATTGGGTCATTGTCTCTAACCCAAGTCTCCTGAAGACCTGTAAGCAATTTACAATGAGTGATGAGGTTGTTAAACGTATTTTTCATCTTGCACATCTGTCATTTGAAGACCTGAGGCTGGGCATTTCTTCACCTTCTAAGTTATCGATTCCCAACAATTTAAATGTCTGCTTTTAGCACTACACATGCACAAGCCTTACTTTGATTGAATGCATCTAGTTAAAAGTCCACCCAGGCAGGGAAGTCACTGGCACTGCTGAAACTAATTACATTTTACAATTCTTTTGTGGTGATGACTGATGTTATCATGAAAATGATCTATCACACCTATGGAACTGTACAATCCCTGTGCATCGAATAGACCTTTTTTGAAGAGCATGTCACAAGTGAGCTCTCCTAGAGGTTCAGAATTGGGTGCCATCTCTTTTCGGTCAGTTGTCAGTTTCTCCATTGCTTACAAAAGATTGTTTATGTTCCATTTAAGCTTCATTCATTATCTTTCATTTGGGAATGGAGACAACTATGGTATACACTAGCAATGATGCCAGCAGAACCATCTGGGAACCAAAAGGCCCATATTACAATCACTACACAGACCAATACCTCTTAAAAAGGCATTCAAACTTACAGTCAACAGATGAGAGGATAGCACAAGATTTCATGCTTTCAGACTTTGACTTGAACAAGCAAATTAAAAACACTAAAGAGTAAACATTGTTCTTGCAGTTAATTAATATTTTAAATTATGGAACTTCTCCCTTTAACTTTTAAAACAAATGAAAGGCATCTTTCACAAGGTAGAATATATCAACATAATAGACATATTAGATTAGATTACTTACAGTGTGGAAACAGGCCCTTCGGCCCAACAAGTCCACACCGCCCCACCGAAGCGCAACCCACCCATACCCCTACATCTACCCCTTACCTAACACTACGGACAATTTAGCATGGCCAATTCACCTGCCCTGCACATCTTTGGACTGTGGGAGGAAACCGGAGCACCCGGAGGAAACCCACACAGACACGGGGAGAACGTGCAAACTCCACACAGTCAGTCGCCTGAGGCGGGAATTGAACCCAGGTCTCTGGCGCTGTGAGGCAGCAGTGCTAACCACTGTGCCACCGTGCCGCCCAAATAGAATATATAGACATATGAGTCAAGGGTAGAAACAGGCCATTCAGCAGGTCATGTTTGCTTCATCATTCAGTTCAGATTATGGCTGATTACTCCACATTCTCGACAACCCACCAATAACCATGGGTGGCATGGTGGCACAGTGGATAGCACTGCCGCCTCACAGCGCCAGAGCTCCGGGTTCATTTCCCGCCTCAGGTGACTCTCTGTGAGGAATTTGCACATTCTCCCCGTGTCTGCGTGGGTTTCTTCCGGGTGCTCCGGTTTCCTCCCACAATCCAAAAATGTGCAGGTTTGGTGAATTGACAATGCTAAATTGCCCGTAGTGTTAGGTGAAGGGGTAAATGTAGGGGAATGGGTCTGGGTGGGTGTGCTTCAGCGGGTCGGTGTGGACTTGTTGGGCCGAAGGGCCTGTTTCCACACTGTAAATAATCTAATCTAATAACCTCTCACCCAATTGCTTATCAGGAATCTCTTTGTTGTTGCCTTAAAAATATTGAAAGACTCTGTTTCTACTGCCTTTTGAGGAAGAGAACTCTGAAGACTCACCACCCTTATTGAGAAAGAAATTCTCCTCATCTGTTATAAAAGAACAACCGTTTGTTTTGGAATTGTGACTGCCTGTGTTGGTCTTCCCACAAGATAAAAATTCAATTCTACTGGAACCAATGCAAAGTAATTTTGCAACTTCCCAGCATCACATTTATTCTTTTTTTTATTCTGTAGCCTGGTAACTTCTAATCCCAGGATTGTTCTTCATTGTAAGACTTTACCTGATGAACATCTCCAGTGCCAGCTAGGTGAATCTTCCAGCTTAGTCTTAACCCCTAATGAGTTGATTTTTTTTGTTCTCAATATAAGCTCCCACTGACATTCCTGCATAAAGAACAATGGAGACCTTTATAAGGGTGAGTGAAATGGCATCAGAAACGCCAAAGCTCTATACGAGACTCTGCTAATTGAGAGAAAAAGAGCTTACTTTCAGGGACAAAGTTTGGTTTGGGAATGGCCCTGCATGGGTAAGAGGCATGGTTGGTCCAGTCAGGTCAGGTTCAGAGATGTATAAAGTTCAGGTAGGTGCAACAGTCCTGAACATGCACGTGGACCTTATGGAAAGCTGCAAATTTGCAAATAGTGTGCGAGCAAAACATGCCTGGCTCCTTGACAGTCTCTTTAACTGTTTAATTTTCTCTTTCTGTCAAAGTTGAAGATATCTTGGAATCTGAGGTGGACACAGCGAATGTTGCCCCCTCAATGCCTTTGCTGCCTGAAGAAGAAATGGATTTTGTCTGAGAAACTCCGGGTGCAAGACGTGAGCTATTGTGCATGACATGCTGTGCATACCTGAGGCAGAGTTGGAGGAACAAGACCCAGTGCGAAAACGCCCCAGGAGGAGCTATTAAAAAAGAAACCCACCTATGTCCTCGTAATCAAAGGCTGAGGGCTATAGTGATTGTAACAAGGTCAGTCAAGTGGACCTCAGAATATGAGTTCCCTGATTTGGCCTGTTAATCTGATTGAATCAGGGACCTCATGGCTGGCAGATGTAAACAGGGGTGCCAGAGGTTCCGTTCACTCTGAGAGCTGGATCAATATCAAGAACTCCCTACATGTAAATAAAGGATGAATTGGTGATGGGATACCAGCCTCTGAGGAGTTATTTCAATGATGGGGTTTTTAGACCAATCAGCACTGTACCACTGCATTTCTTCAAGCATAATGACCTAGACCTCTGCACAATTTCAAAACTTGCATTGGCACAAAATGTGGAATTATTGTGAACTTGGATGGCACAATTCTAGACTTAGACAAATGGAATGAACAAACACCATTTGATGCAGAGAAGTGGGTGGTGATACATTTTGGTCGTAAGAGCCAACAAAGACAATACAAATTAAATTGTCCAATTCTAAAGGGAGTACCAGTATAAAGAGAGATGAGAGTGCTGTGTGTGTATTAATGATGGAAAATGATAGGGCTGATGAGACAAGAGCTGCTGGTTTAAAAAAATCACATGATTCTAGACTTTATAAATACAGATATACAGCACAAAGGGCAAGAAATTTACAATGAATCTTTTTGAAAGCTAATTCAGCCTCAACAGGAGTATTGTATTCAATTCTGGGAATCCTACATGGGAGGATGAATTTAAAGATTGCACATAAAAGTTATACATGAATAGTTTCGGGGATAAGGAACTTCAGTTAAGTGAACAGAATGGTGAAGTTGGTGTTGTTCTCATTGGAAAATTGGAGAGAAGATTTAGTTGACATGCTCAAAATCACGAAGTGTCTTGACAGAGTAGTTAGAGAGGAATATAACTTTTGAAGAAGGTGATTTGCAGAAAAACCAAAGGAGATCTAAGGAATTGTTTTTTAAATTGGCAAGTGATTAGGATTGAGTAAAGTCATTGTTTCATGAGGACTTGGACCTCCATTTTAGTTCAAAGAAAGCCTTCATTGAAAAGAGACACATTTCAGTCCCTCTGTTAAAACTCACTTTCCAAAAATGTTTTTTACAGATAAATTATATATTTTTCTTCACGTTATCTCTCCCATTTTCATTTTATGAAGAAGAAGGCCCTCCAGTTGCAAGAACAGCTCTTCAATTTGGGGGACATGTACACTGCTAGAAAAGCAAACAATGGTCTCCCATTCCTAATTGCCTTCGAGAAGATGATGGTGGACCTTCTCCTTGAACATCTGTAGGGCATATAGTAAAGGTGGCCCCATAATACAGCTAACTGGGGGGTTCTGGCAATTTAATCTTGTGACAAAGATATAACAAGCCTAAATGTCCACGTTAAGAATTTCTTACTTTCAAGAAGAAGATGAGGAAAATGCTTTTTCTCTGTGAGAGTCGTCAGCCTGTAAATTTTTCTTCCTAAGAAAACAAAGAAGGCTTCGTCATTGAATTTATTCAAGGCAGACGTAGATCAGTCGTACCAGATTCATCATGATCTTATTGACTGGCAAAGGGCCGAATTACTTCCTTCAGTTTCTGTTTCCTATCTTCCAGCATCCCTAAGTTGATGCTCCATGTCACTTCAAAGGAGTGGTGTAATTCACTGCCCACATCCTTTCCTGTGGTGTCCATATTGGTTTAATTTCTTTGTCCTGATTGTACCCTTAATGGATTTGAAATCAGAATCCATTACACGTGGAAGGATGGTGCATCCAACAGAAGCTTTTAACACAATTCTAAATTACTTGCAGGAAATATTGGGATCTCACAATTCTGCGAGTTCAAATGAACTGTGCATCTAAAGCATTCGCCCAGGAAGAAATCTTTCATCTATGATACCTGAAAAGCTATTTTTTTGTGATTGAGCTCCTAGGTAAACAAATCTAGAATGCCAGAGGCATCATTTCTCTCTAATAAATGTGCAATATGCATTGCTTTGAGAAAAATGTATTCTAGTGCAGTCACACAGTAATTGAGTTAGCAAATGCCATTTCAGGTTTAAGATTTATTTTGATATATATGTCCAGAGCACTAGACAGGCATATTTATTTTGATACCAACTCTCTTATCATTGCAACAAAGTAGAAAACAGATCAATATTACTGTTTTGCTTCTCACCCAAATATAAGTTGTGAGCAAACTTTCAACATTTGCACAACTGTTGGTAGCATTACATCACCCAGCTCCTCCACAAGGACTGTTCAAATCTAAAAAGGTGAAAAGTGGATGTGAAAAGGTTTACTGGATTAATATGTGCAACCTGAGCTATTCTGGCACTCACCCCAGTGGTTAATTAGAAAATACCATTGGCAAAATTGAAAGTCCCTTTCCTCATCCTAAACTATTGCCTAAGGACAGAAATATTATTTTGCAGAGAAAACTTGGATGAGATGAACAGAAAAGAAAGCAAAAATAGTGGATGAGCCAGAAGTTTGAATTCTGTAAACCAAACCACCAAGGTATACATTCGCTTGTAGGAATTCAGTTTGCATTCTGTCTCGGTCTCTGTAGAGGGATACATTGCAGGTACCTGAGTCTTGAAGTCTTAGATGCAGGATGGAAAAGCTAAGAGTTGGGGTCTTCCCTAGTATTCACAGAGATACCGCTAAAGTTCAGCTTGGATTAGATCAATTGATACAGTTTCTTCCGTAAAAAGGAGCAGCTTTCTAATTTATGCTTTGGCCTCATGGTTCTCTAGAACAGAATGAGAAGATTTAGCCAGATCTAAACCTTCAGAGTTCAGGAGGAAAAAAATTTGTTTGAAATTGCTGAATCAGGCTCCTGAAATCTGCCACGTTGCTGAGCTTCCATTGCCAGGCTTGTCAACACCCTCGTCCATCAACAAAGTTAGTCATCAGTTGTTTACTCAATTCAAATTATGATAGCTTCGCAATTACAGACAAAAGAAACATTTCAGCTCAATATAATAAAAGGCACAACTTTACACTTGGATATAGAGGTATAATCATTTCAAATACAATTCCAAACATAATCCTCAGGAAGATGAATCAATGCAAGTCAAACAGTTGAATAAGTGTGGATTTGGCCAAACTTCTCAAGATATTTCAGTGGGGTAACAGCTCTGAAATTAGTTTGCAGGCTGTTATGTTTTTGACAGACTCTGGAGATTAAATTTGCCCTGCTCATTACTTTCTACAATGAGCTAATCATGTGGCATAAATCCAGTTTTTGACCTTGCACAGCTCAAGAGAAGTTCTGGAAAGGGATGATCAGATATTTAAAGGGGCATTGTTGTGACAATCCTGTTTGTTCCTCTATTTTGGCTGTGCTTATCTTCTGACAAATAACCTGGGCCTAATTTTCATTATAAGGTAGTTTTTTTTTGCTGCATGAGTGGTAATTTAATCAGTTTGGTAGTTAGTCATTTTTTCTTATTACTGCCAAATCTGGCTCAGCCATTAGCGTCCAAGGATCTATTGATTTCTGTGCTGAACATGCTCAATGTTTGAGCTTCCATACCTCTGTGGGATGGAGAATTCCAATGACCAGCTGAGTGAAGAAAAGTTTCATCTCAGTCTTAAATAGATTGCTCCTTACTCTGAGACCATGCCCCATGATTGTAGACTGACCAGCAAGGGGAAGTATGCTATCCACATGCCTTACTCTGCAAGAAGTTTGAATATTTCAATGAGATCATACTTGAAAACTACTGTCCTGCTCCTTCACTCTACAGGACAGCTCTGGAATCTGTGAAGCATTCACATCTGTCAGTTATATACTTTCTTTACCTAATAACGGTGGCACGGTGGTTAGCATTGCTGCCTCACAGCGCCAGAGACCCAGGTTCAATTCCCTCCTCAGGCAACTGTCTGTGTGGAGTTTACACATTCTTCCCGTGTCTGCGCGGGTTTCCTCTGGGTGCTCCAGTTTCCAGAGGTGCAGGTTAGGTGAATTGGCCATGCTAAATTGCCTAGGTGAAGGGGTAAATGTAGGGGAGTGGGTTGCTCTTTGGACGGTCGGTGTGGACTTGTTGGGCCGAAGGGCCTGTTTCCACACTGTAAGTAATCTAATCTAAATAACTGATGTGTCATAGCTAAACTACTGCTATCAGAAAATTGCTACAAGTTACCAATTACCTTTACTAGCCATGATGTGGAATAGCCAGTCTTGGTGTGGGGTGGACAAAGTTAAAAATCACACAACACCAGGTTATAGTCCAACAGGTTTATTTGGTAGCACTAGCTTTTGGAGCACTGCTCCTTTATCAGGTAGTTGTGGAGCAGGACCATAAGACACAGAAATTAGAGCAAAAGATTACAGCATCATGCAACTGAAATGATACATTGAACAAACCTAAATTGTTGTTAAGTCTTTCATCTTTCAGAATGGATTGTAAGTTTCGGTTCATTAATATGTGAATCTCAGAACTTCTTTTAAGTCACATTCTTGCGATTACTTAAAATTTCATTAAAAAAGTGACAACTCAGCTCAGACAATACATTAAAGTTGTGAGGTTAGAGTCTGTCTTGATTGAGTCTCACTGGTTCTGTTTATAATATTACATAATATTTATAT